>NC_081364.1:64529528-64822028 GCF_030684315.1 Stegostoma tigrinum | reverse complement strand
TAGGTAGGAAATGGACGTACGGCTTGAGGTGGGAGGAAGGGATGGGTGAGAGGAAGAACAGGTCAGGGAAGCAGAGACAGGCTGGGCTGGTGTGGGGAGAGGGGACGAGCTGGGCTGGTTTTGTGATGCAGTGGGGGAAGGGGAGATTTTGAAGCTTGTGAAGCCCACATTGATACCATTGGGCTGCAGGGTTCCCAAGCGGAATATGAGTTGCAGTCATTGGTGTGTTAATTGAGAAGCCTCTTTGTTGTTAGTTAAAGGCCATGGACCACAACCCCTGGTGAGGTGAAATACACCAGCTTCTTTAGGCTTTAGATATTTTACCAAACAGAAGAAAATGTATCATATGTCCTTTGAGAGACCCAAAGGCTTCAGCTAGTATTATTCACACTCACAAGTTAGTCATGTTCCCAAGAGCCAATCAGGTAGATGATGTTTAGTTAATTGCATTTGTTACCCACAACTGGTCACAGTTCTATGACCTAATCAGCGATTTGATGCTAGCTAAATCTTATTTTGTACACATTCCCAGGTACCAATTCATCAACAAACAGCCTCCCCCAAGGCTGGGACAAAGCAGCTGTGTAAACACAACTTTCTGTGAGTTACGGTAACTCACTTTTAAACAGTATAGCAATTTCTTCCATAATCTTTTGTTTTAAAGCAACATCTTTTCCCCCAGTTCAGTCCACAATCAAAAATAAAATCATTTTTAAATCATTACGGCATTGACAAATGCTTCCTGTGGCAATAAAAACAAAGTTGCTGGAAAAGCTCAGCAGGTCTGGCAGCATCTGTGGAGGAGAAAATGGAGTTAACATTTTTGATCTGGTGACCCTTCCTCAGAACTGATGGTGGCTGCGAAAATGTCAGTTTATATGCAGAAAATAGGGAGGTGGGTGGGGTAGGGAGTAAACAATTGGATGGAGCCCAGAGAGAGAGAAAGACAGACAAAGGAGTTGCTAATGATCAGGCTGGGAGGGTGGCTAGTTGTTAATGGGGACTGTCAGTGACTAACAACAGGGGTGTGTTCTGGCAGGCTATGTGATAACAAGGCCTGGTGTGTAGGGTGGGGGGCTGGGACATGGGAGCGTTTAGGCCCTAAAATTATTGAGCTCAGTGGCTTGGCAAACTCAAAGACAAAGGAGGGATTCTATAGGTGCAGGCAAAAGAGGTAGGTGAAATCCGAAATGAAAACTTTGTGTTGGTATCGAACAAAGAGGTGGAATTGGTGGAGGATGATCTCGGGGATGGGAGTGTCAAGTCTCTAACTAAGTTGTTATCAAAAAGGGAGTTGTGCTTCTTAAAAAGTATTAAGGTAGCTAATTCTCCTGGATCCTGATGGGATCAATCCTAGAATACTGAGGGAGGCAAGAGAACAATTTTACTGGGGCATTGACAGACATCTTGTTATCCTCTTTGGCATAGGACAAGACCCAGGAGATTGGGGAATAGTCAATATTGTCCCACAGTTTAAGGAGGGAAACAGGAGTAATCCTGGAAATTACAGACCTGCAGGCCTGTGTCAGTGGCAGGGAAATTATTGGAAGAGATTCTTAGAGACAAGATCTGTAACATTTAGAAGCAAATAAAATCATTAGTGATCTACAACATGGCTTTGTGTGGGGGAGGTCATTCCTCACTAACTTGATTGGGTTTTTTGAGGAGGTGACGAAGATGATCAATGAGGGAAAAGTGGTTGATGTTCTGGATGTAAGTTTGCCTGCTGAGCTGGAAAGTTCGTTTTCAGTCTTTTCATCACCATTCTAGTTTTTTTTTATTTGAAAAAATATACTTTATTCATAAGATGTACAAAAAATAAAACATATTGATACACCTACCCAGTCATGCAAGCCGCTCCGGGTTACCCAGGGGGTACGTACAACAACTAAAGGAAAAAAAACAAAACAAAGGAAAGAAAAATCCCCCGGCAGTCGTCTCCCCGCACAGTCCCATTTGGCCCCCTGACCAGTTGGGGAAGGCACCAGCTGGGCCCAGTTACCAGATAGGGCCCTTTTTTCTATTCTGGATGAGGGGTTTCATACCGTGGTCTTTCCCCACCGCGCCTTGGCGGCTGCCCCAAACTTTAGCGCGTCCCTCAGCACGTAGTCCTGAACCTTGGAGTGCGCCAGTCTGCAACACTCGGTCGGGGTCAGTTGTTTCATCTGGCAGACCAGCAAGTTGCGGGCAGACCAAAAAGCGTCTTTCACCGCATTGATGGTCCTCCAGGCGCAGTTTATTTTGGTCTCGGTGTGCATCCCGGGAAGCAGCCCGTAGAGCACGGAGTCCGGCGGCACAGAGCTGCTCGGGACGAACCTCGACAAGGAGAGGTGATCGACAGTCTCGTCCCCCCCGCAGCCGCCTCGAGGGCAGCGTGCAGTGGCGCAGAGATTCGGGGCATGCATAAGAGATCTCACTGGCAGAGCCCCTCTCACCGCCAGCCAAGCAATGTCCTTGTGCTTGTTTGAAAGTTCTGGTGATGAGGCATTCTGCCAAACGACTTTGGCAGTCTGCGTGGGGAATCACACGACGGGATCCACCCGCTCCTTTTCCCGAAGGGTCTCGAGGATACTACGTGCTGACCACTGCCTGACGGCCTTGTGGTCAAAGGTGTCTCCTTTCAAAAATTTCTCCACGAAGGACAGGTGGTACGGGACGGTCCAACTACTCGGAGCGTTCTGAGGAAACGAGGCCAGGCCCATCCTTCGCAACACCGGGGACAGGTAGAACCTCAGTAAATAGTGACACTTGGTGTTTGCGTACTGAGGATCTACGCACAGCTTGATGCAGCCACACACAAAGGTAGCCATCAGGGCGAGGGTGGCGTTCGGTACGCCCTTTCCCCCATTTTCCAGGTCTTTGTACATGGTGTCCTGCGGACCCGGTCCATCCTCGAACCGCAAATGAAGTGAAAGATGGCCCAGGTGACCCCAGCAGCACAGGTCCAGGGAATAGGCCAGGCCTGCACCACATACAACAGTACCGAAAGCCCCTTGCACCTGACAACCAGGTTTTGACCCGCGATGGAGAGGGACCGGAGAGTCCACCTGCCCAGCTTCTGCTTCAGTTTGGTGATACGCTCCTCCCAAGTCTTAGTGCATGCCCCAGCAACACCGAACCAAACACCCAGCACCTTAAGGTAGTCTGCCCTGACAGTGAAGGGGATGAAGGAGCGATCATCCCAGTTCCCGAAGAACATGGCCTCGCTCTTACCCCTGTTGACTTTGGGACCTGAGGCCGCACATGTCCAACAGCCTACTCACCGACCGGCGATCAGTGCAAAAGACGGCAACGTCGCCCATGTACAGGGAGGTTTTGACCTGAAGGCCTCCACTGCATGGGATAGTCACATCCTTCAGGCTCACATCCTTCCTGATGGATGTGGCGAAGGGCTCCATACAGCACACGATGAAGGCAGGAGAGACCTGGCAGCCCTGCCTGACTCCAGATCTGATGGGAAAACTGTCCGATTCCCACCCGTTGATCGAGACTGCGCTAATGATGTTGGTGTAGAGCAGCCCGATCCAATTGCGGATGCCCTCCCGAACCCCAATTTGGAGAGGACATCCCTCATGTAAGCATGAGAGACCCTGTCGAAGGCCTTCTCCTGGTCCAGGCTGACGATGCAGGTGTCCACCCTCCTGTCCTGTACGTAGGCGATCGTACCCCTGCCGAGCGCGAGGCTCTCAGCGATCTTCCTGCCCGGCACAGCACAGGTTTGGTCAGGGTGAATCACTGACTCCAGGACAGACCTGACCTGGTTGGCTATGACCTTGGCCAGGATTTTGTAGTCCACGTTCAATCGTGAAATGGGACGCCAATTGTTAATTTCTTCTCTCTCCCCCTTCCTCTTGTAAATGAGGGTGATGATGCCCTTCCTCATGGACTTGTACATTTCGCCTGCCCGAAGCGCACTATCGTACACCTCCAGCAGGTCCTGGCCGACCAGGTCCCATAGACCGGTAAGCCGCCGCTACCGAGAGTCTTATTCCTCTCAAAGGACTTGAGGGCTCTGGTCAGCTCGTCCAGGGATATCTGCCAGTCCAGCCACTCCCTCGTGCCGTCGCCTAAGACCTCCGTGATAGACGACAGGAACGACTCGGAGGCCGTGCTATCCGTGGGCTTCGCATCGTACAGTCTGGCATAGAAGGATCTGCTGATCCTCAAAATGTCGGGCCGAGACGACGTCACCAAGCCGTCATCTTCCTTCAGCCGGCTGAGCACAGAGCTCTCTTTGTGCACCTTCTGAAAGAAGAAACACGAGCACGTCTCGTCCTGCTCCATGGAGCGGACCATGGACCGGAAGATTATCCTGTGGGCCTCCGTGGCAGACAGCGAGGCTTGCTAGCCCCTCACCTCGCGGAGGTCTTCTGTGACATCGACCCCCATCGACTGCAGAAGGAGCAGGTTCTGCATCCTTTTTCTGGAGTCGCGACAGCTTTCCCCACCTCTCTCTTGCCTTCTGAACACCCTTGAGGACAAAGAACCTCTTGATGTTCTCCTTCACCGTCTCCCACCAGTCGCCTGGAGACTCAAAGAGGGGTTTCACGGTTCTCCAACCGGCGTGCTCCCTCTTGAGGTCCTCAACGTTCTCTGGGGTCAACAGAGTCGTGTTGAGCTTCCATGTCCCCTTGCCGGCCGGCTGGTCATCCTGTAAGTGACAGTCGGCCAGCAGGAGGCAGTGGTCAGAGAAGAGCACTGGCTTGACGCCAGTGAACCTGACCGAGAACACCCGTGTTCAGGAAGTCTATCCTTGAGCGGATGGACCGGTCTGGCCGTGACCAGGTGTATCTCCGCTGCGTTCCATCTGCAGGGGTGCAAGACGTCGAGCAGCTTGGCGTCCTTCACCATGCCCATCAGGAATTTGGACATGACGTCCAGCTTACTCCCCCCATCTGCTGTCCCCACGCCGGATCTTCCATCTGCATCGATGATGCAGTTGAAGTCTCCGCCCAGGATGACCGGCCTGGATGTAGCCAGCAGGGGTGGAAGCCGCTGCAGGACGGCCAACTGCTCACTCCGTACCGCTGGGGCGTACGCGTTGATCAGCCTAAGGAGAGCGTTCTTGTAGGTGACATCAACCACTAGGATGCGCCCGCCCCCCACACCACCTCCTGAACTTGAGAGATGGTGAAGTTGCGCCCCCGCAGCAGAATAGTCAGGCCCAAGAAGCGACAGTCGTTACCCCCTGATCAGATCAAAGGCCCACAGGTCCAGGCGCCCGACCATTTCCCGTACCTGTTGAGGTGCGGTATCCCGCACTCCTGCAGAAACACGAGGTCTGCCTTGACGGTGGTCAGGTAGGCCAACGTGGACACACATCATGCGGTGGACTTGACGCTGTGCACGTTAACGCTCGCAACTCGTACCCCCATTGTGGGCAGTGACCACAGTACCCTCCTCGAGTCCATGGTCCAGCCCCTCCATCTGTCCCTTCATGCCCATTGCCCGGGCAAATTGCTGGACACTCTCCTGGCTCAGGAAGCCGTCCGTGCTGCCTTCCAGGTGGCACCCTCCCATTGGGGGTACGGAGGCAGGAGAGTCCGGCTCTGGGTCAGGTTGGGGGCACATTGTTTCCTGCTTCCCGCCTGAGGTTCCAGGGGGCCCTCCAGGGCCCCAGTGGCGCGTGGAGGGTGTCAGAGGGTACCTCAGGACACCTCCCATCCCCTGGAAGCGGGGTGCTGCTTTCCTTCTCAGTGGAAGTCTTCAGCTTCTGCTTTGGGCGTGCCTCCTCCGAATCGCCCTCGTCAGAGGAGCTCTTATAGCCCCCCTGTAGCTGCCTCTTCCCGCCTGGTTGCGGTGTTGGGGCCCTCCAGCGCGCCTTCCTCCTCACTTTCTGGGCCGTCGTCCACTCCCCTGGGTCACCTGTCACCTCCTCCATCGACTCCGGGTTGTCAGCGGGGAGCGGAGCCTGTAGGGGCGATTTGCTGGCCTCGGGTCCATCATGCGGGGCTGGTCCCTCTTGCACACTAGGGGGGTCTTTGCAGGGGCCTGGTGCCTTTCTCTCCTACGGGGGGCGGGCCTGCCCCGCATTGCCCCTGCCAGCGACCTGGGCGTAGGTGGTCCCCCGCCACGGGCATGCCCTATAGAGGTGGTCCGCTTCCCCGCAAAGGTTGCAGCTTTTCTCTTGTGGGCAATCCTTTGCAAGGTATCCCTCCTCCCTGCAGTTCCTGCAGATGGTGACTTTGCAGTCGGCTGCCACGTGACCTGACCTACTACAGACATGGCAGACTTTGGGTTGCCCTGCGTAGGTCAGGTAGCCCTTGCTCCCACCGATCGCGAAGCTGGACGGTGGGTGTGTGATGTTGCTGTCCGCGCCCATCCTCAGCGTCGCCCTGACCTGCCTCTTACTTGTCCAGATCCCGAAGGCGTCCATGATGTTGGTTAGGTCCCCTTCCACCTTCACGTACCTTCCAAAGGGAGACGGTGGGAGACGGTGAAGGAGAACATCAAGAGGTTCTTTGTCCTCAAGGGTATTCGGAAGGCGAGAGAGAGGCGGGGAAAGCTGTTGCGACTCCAGAAAAGGATGCAGAACCTGCTCCTTCTGCAGTCGATGGGGGTCGATGTCACGGAGGACCTCTGTGAGGTGAGGGGCCAGCAAGCCTCGCTCTTCGCCGCGGAGGCCTCCAGGACAATCTTCCGGTCCAGGGTCCGCTCCGTGGAGAGGACGAGATGTGCTCGTGTTTCTTCTTTCAGAAGGTGCACAAAGAGAGCTCTGTGCTTAGCCGGCTGAAGGAGGATGACGGCTTGGTGACGTCATCTCAGCCCGACATTTTGAGGATCAGCAGATCCTTCTATGCCAGACTGTACGACGCGAAGCCCACGGATAGCACGGCCTCCAGGTCGTTCCTGTCGTCTATCACGGAGGTCTTAGATGACAGCATGAGGGAGTGGCTGGACTGGCAGATATCCCTGGACGAGCTGACCAGAGCCCTCAAGTCCTTTGAGAGGAATAAGACTCCCAGGAGCGACGGCTTATCGGTCTGTGGGACCTGGTCAGCTAGGACCTGCTGGAGGTGTACGATATTGCGCTTCGGGCAGGCAAAATGTACAAGTCCATGAGGAAGGGCATCATCACCCTCATTTACAAGAGGAAGGGGAAGAGAGAAGAAATTAACAATTGGCGTCCCATTTCACGATGGAACGTGGACTACAAAATCCTGGCCAAGGTCATAGCCAACCGGGTCAGGTCTGTCCTGGAGTCAGTGATTCACCCTGACCAAACCTGTACTGTGCCGGGCAGGAAGATCGCTGAGAGCCTCGCGCTCATCAGGGATACGATCGCCTACGTGCAGGACAGGCGGGTGGACACCTGCCTCGTCAGCCTGGACCAGGAGAAGGCCTTCGACAGGGTCTCTCATGCTTACATGAGGGACATCCTCTCCAAATTGGGGTTCGGGGAGGGCATCCGCAATTGGATCGGGCTGCTCTACACCAACATCGTTAGCGCAGTCTCGATCAGCGGGTGGGAATCGGACTGTTTTCCTGTCAGATATGGAGTCAGGCAGGGCTGCCCTCTCTCTCCTGCCTTGTTCGTGTGCTGTATGGAGCCCTTCGCCACATCCATCAGGAAGGACGTGAGCCTGAAGGATGTGACTATCCCATGCAGTGGAGGCCTTCAGGTCAAGACCTCCCTGTGCATGAACGACGTCGCCGGCTTCTGCACCGATCGTCGGTCGGTGAGTAGGCTGTTGGACATGTGCGGCCTCAGGTGCCAAAGTCAACAGGGGTAAGAGTGAGGCCGTGTTCTTCGGGAACTGGGACGATCGCTCCTTCATTCCCTTCACCATCAGGACAGACTACCTGAAGGTGCTGGGTGTTTGCTTCAGTATTGCTGGGGCGTGCACTAAGACTTGGGAGGAGCGTATCATCAAACTGAAGTAGAAGCTGGGCAGGTGGACACTTCGGCCCCTCTCCATCGTGGGTAAGAACCTGGTTGTCAGGTGCGAGGGGCTTTCGGTACTGTTGTATGTGGCTCAGGCCTGGCCTATTCCCTGGACCTGCGCCGCTGCGGTCACCCGGGCCATCTTCCACTTCATTTGGGGGTCGAGAATGGACCGGGTCCGCAGGACACCATGTACAAAGACCTGGAAAATGGGTGAAAGGGCGTACCAAACGCCACCCTCGCCCTGACAGCTACCTTTATGTGCAGCTGCATCAAACTGTGCGTAGATCCTCAGTACGCAAACACCCATTGTCACTACTTACTGAGGTTCTACCTGGCCCCGGTGTTGCGAAGGATGGGCCTGGAACGCTCCGAGTAGTTGGACCGTCCCGTACCACCTGTCCTTCATGGAGAAATTCTTGACAGAAAACACCTTTGACCACAAGGCCGTCAGGCAGTGGTCAGCACATAGTATCCTCGAGACCTTTCGGGAAAAAGAGAGGGTGTATCCCGTCGTATGGTTCCCCACGCAGACTGCCAAAGTCGTTTGGCAGAATGCCTCATCGCCAGAACTTTCAAACAAGCACAAGGACATTGCTTGGCTGGCGGTGAGAGGGGCTCTGCCAGTGAGATCTCTTATGCATGTCCCGAATCTCTGCACCACTGCACGCTGCCCTCGAGGCGGCTGCGGGGGGGACGAGACTGTCGATCACCTCCTTCTGGAGTGTGCCTACGCGCAGGAGATCTGGAGGGGGATGCAGTGGTATTTGTCGAGGTTCGTCCTGAGCAGCTCCGTGACACGGGACTCCGTGCTCTACGGGCTGTTTCCTGGGACGCACACCGAGACCAACATCAACTGCGCCTGGAGGACCATCAATGCGATGAAAGATGCTCTTTGGTCTGCCCGCATCATGCTGGTCTGCCAGCTGAAACAACTGACCCCGACCGAGTGTTGCAGACTGGCACACTCCGAGGTCCAGGACTATGTGCTGAGGGACGCGTTAAAGCTTGGGGCAGCCGCCGCCAAGGCGCGGTGGGGAAAGACCACGGTATGAAACCCCTCGTCCAGAATAGAAAAAGGGCCCTTTCTGATAACTGGGCCAAGCTGGCGCCTTCCCCAACTGGTCAGGGAGCCAACTGGGACTGTGCAGGGAGACGGCCGCTGGGGTGTTTTTCTTTGTTTTTGTTTGTTTTTCTTTGTTTTATTTTTTCCTTTAGTTGTTGTACGTACCCCCTGGGTAACCCGGAGCGGCTTGCATGACTGGGTAGGTGTATAAATGTTTTATTATTTTGTACATTCTATGAATAAAGTATATTTTTTCAAATAAAAATAAAGTGATGAAACATCTGAAAATGAACCTTCCAGCTTAGAGAGCAAACTTACATCCAGAACCTCAACCTGAGCTACAAATCTTCACAAAACTCGTTGGTGTTGTTTATATGGACTTCAGTAAAGCCTTTAACAAGGTCTCTCGTGATGGACTGGTACAAACCGTGAAGTCACATGGTATCGGGTTACTCTGGCAAGATGGCTGAAGAACTGGCTTCGTCATAGGAGACAGAGGGTAGCAGTGGAAGGATGCTTTTTGCAATGGAGGTCTGTGACTAATGGTGTTGCATGGGGATCAGTGCTGGGACCTCTGCTGTTAGTGGTCTATATAAATGATTTGGAGGAAAGTGTAGCTGGGCTAATTAGTAAGTTTGCCAACAATAAAAGGATTGGTGTCGCAGATAGTGAGAAGGATTGTCAAAGGATACAGCAGGATATAGATCAAGTAGAGTCTTGGGCAGAAAAATGGCAGATGGAGTTTAATCTGGACAAATGTGAGGTGATGCATTTTGGATGGTCAAGGATAGGCAGAACCCTTAAGAATATTGATATGCAGGGGGATCTGGGTGTGCAGGTCCATAGAACGCTGAAGGTAGCAGCATAGGTAGATGATGCAATAAAAAAGACCTTCTGACATGCTTACCTTCATTGGAAGGGGCATCGAGTATGAGGATAGACCAGTTATGCTGCAGGTCTGTAGAGCTTTAGTTAGGCCACACTTGGAATATTATGTATAGTTCTGGCCACTACACTACCAGAAGAATGTGGATGCTTTGAAGATGGTACAGAAAAGCTTTACCAGAATGTTGCCTGGTATGGGGGATTTTAGCTATGAAGAAGTTTTAGATAGATTGGTTCAGTTTTCACCAGAACGTAGGAGGTTGAGGGACGACCTAGTAGAAGTTTAAAAGACTGTGAATGGCATGGATAGAGTGGAAAGTATGAGGCTTTTTCGTAGGGTGGAGGGGACACAGCTTCAAGGAGCAAAGGGGTAAGTTTAAAAGAAGTGTGCAAGGCATGTTTTTCACACAAAGGGTGGTGAGTGCCTGGAATGCGCTGCTAGAGGAGGCGGTGGAAGCAAACACAGTGGCAGCATTCAAGAAGCACCTGGATGAATACGTGAATAGGAATGGAATGGAGGGATATGGATCCTGTAAGCGAAGGCAGTTTCAGTAACGGAAGGGCAAAATGTGTTGGTGCAGTCACGGAGGGCCAAAGCGGGTGGCCTTGTGTAGCTTTGTTCTTTGTTCTTTATATAGTCCATAAGGGTAAAATAAACTTGAAACTGGGAAAGGAGAGCTGGCAAATCTTTTGTAGCAATGATTTGCTGATGATTTGGATTTGACTATTATTGCCACATCTACCTAGGTAGAGGGATATGTTTTGTTTGGCATGAGATACAGGCAGATCATACTATATAAGGACCATAGGGTGATTGAACAGAGCGAGGAATACACGGTTGTGCAGAAAAAGAAAGGTCAACATTACATCTGAAATGGTGATGGTGATGATATGGTGACCTGTAGTGTTCTGTACCCTGATACTTTGTAATAAGACATATGACTTATGCATTAACCCTTGACTCTCCTAGATTTAGTCATGCATCCTAGTTAACTGTCAAGTTTCCAGGGATAAGGCTTTACTGCAATGCAGCTTTATGTAACTTTCCTAGAAGTTAATTTCTGCCTTTCTAAAATAGCGTTTTTTTGGTATTCTTTCATGGGATATGTGCATTGGTGGCAAGGTCAGCATTTGTTAACCATCTTTCATTGCCTTTGAGAAGATTTTTTTTGGAAGAATAAAGAGTTCCTTACAGTTGGAATTGGTTTTAGTATCAAGCTCTGTATTAAATGCTGAACCATATTTCAAACAAAATCATGCAGTTTACAAAAGCTAAAAGTTGGGTATTATGGTCGAAATGGGGTAGAAGAGGAAGCTATGAGACACCTTGGGATTTTTATAAAATGGTTTGAGAGGTATAATTAAAATGCTTAAACTAGTTTAGCACATAAAACAGAATATATTAACACAAGAGAATGTGGTTGCTTAATCAAACTGTCATGTGCTGAATTGAGCCTGAACAGTGAAAGACTGATCACTGAAGGCTTTTACTGATAAGACTTGGAATATCTAAAGGTTATAGAAAAACAGCTGCTCCTTTGCAATCTCTTTTATAGCAACCAAAGAGATAGAGATGAGAACAATGGATGAAAGAAAAAACCACATGAAGAAGAAAGCAGGCATTAGAATTGTGTGAAAGCAAATTCTGAAAGGGAAGATCACGGAGTGAAGCCAGGAGCAGAAGAGAACCAATTAAATGCAAGGTGCAGATTCAGGTCTGGTACATGTCAGGAAAGGGAATATTGTGTTCCTTGATAATCAGTACATTCATAATGAACATGTGTTGGAAAGGGAATATTGTGTTCCTTGATAATCAGTACATTCATAATGAACATGTGTTGTCGTAAATTCATTGTCCTTCACCGTGCCCATCAGGAATTTGGACATGACGTCTAGCTTACTCCCCCCATCTGCTGTCCCCACGCCGGATCTTCCATCTGCATCGATGATGCAGTTGAAGTCTCCACCCAGGATGACCGGCCTGGATGTAGCCAGCAGGGGTGGAAGCCGCTGCAGGACGGCCAACCGCTCACTCCGTACCGCTGGGGCGTACGCGTTGATCAGCCTAAGGAGAGCGTTCTGGTAGGTGACATCAACCACTAGGATGCGCCCCCCTCCCCCCCCCACCACCTCCTGAACTTGAGAGATGGTGAAGTTGCGCCCCCGCAGCAGAATAGTCAGGCCCAAGAAGCGACAGTCGTTACCCCCTGATCAGATCGAAGGCCCACAGGTCCAGGCGCCCGAACATTTACTGTAAATTCATTGTCAATTCTGTCTGTGAATTTCTCTCTTTACTGGACTCAGCAGCTTCTGCCTCTTAATGCACTGCTTTGTGGTAGTCAAGCTGAGTTAAGCGTTAACTGGTGTGCTCAAGACCCCCACACTGACAGGTTGGTCTCTGCTGTAATTACCAGAGGAAGACAGTGGGCTGTGATAATGTGTGTGATCCTCTTCTTGGCTTTTTGCTTCTGATCTCCTCTGCCAAAGCCCTTCAAACATTCAGCCTCCAGAGGTTGTGGTTATCAGTGATTGTCTCTCAGCAGCCAATCCCAGTCTCCACCATCTTCATAGGTCATAGAGTCATACAGCAGGGAAACAGACCCTTCGGTCCATCCAATCTAGGCTGGGCATAGTCCCAAACTAAACTAGTCCCACCTGCCTGCTCCTGGCACATATCCTTCCAAACCTTTCCTATTCATGTACCAATCCAAGTGTCTTTTAAAAAGTTGTAACTGTGCCCACATCCGCCACTTCCTCAGGAAGTTCATTCCACGTGCGAATCACCCACTGTGTAAAAAAAATTGTTCCTCATGTCTTTTTTAAAATCTCTCCCCTCTCATCTTAAAAATATGACCCACGGTCTTGTAATCCCCCATCCTAGGGGAAAGACAGCTACTGTTAACCCTATCTTTACCCATCATGATTTTATGAACCTCGATAAGGTCATCTCTCAACCTCCTGCTTTCAGGTGTCCTTGTAGTAGAGGTAGAGATGCTTAGGAACTCAGGCCCTCTGGCTAGTTCAGAAGTAAAGCTGAACCAGCCAATGTTGACTATTGTTGGTAATTACTCAAGTAATACATCCACTGTTTTACCAACTCATTTCCCATCAATATTTACACCTGTGAAAGTTGGTCAATTTCTGTGAAAATTCTAATTAACTTTTGAGAAATTTTACACATTCGTCAATATCAGAAAGAGGAAAAGAGACATGTTAAGACTCATTCACAATTTCATGATGTCCCAAACACTTTACTGTCCTTACAGCGGCTGCAGAAGAGAAGCACCTTAGAGGCAACAGAAATTTATATACATGCACAGAAATATAAGGTAAGAGAGTAGCTAAAGTCAGCATGGGTCCCTTCGACAATAAGGTTTTGAATTAATAACGAGAAGCAAGAGAATATCAGAGACTTTCAACAAGTATTTTGTATCTGTGTTCACATCAGAAGACACAGAAAATATCTCAAGAAGATCAGACACAAAATGAAAAGAATAACATAAGACAATCATGATCATTGGAGAAACAGTACATGGAAAACTAACTCACTTGAACCTGATGGGCTACATTCTAGGGCCTGAAAAGAAGTAGCTGCTAAGATAGTGGATAAATAAGCTGTGATTTTCCAAACTTCTCTAGACTTTGGAAGGATCCTCTCAGATTGGCTATCTATAGATGTAGCACTTTCACAAGGCAGACAGAAAGCTGATAGTGTAACGCCTCTCATTGGAAATGTTAGAATCTCTCATTAACATGGCAGCAGCCAGGACATTTAGAGAACAATAATACAACCAGCAGAGACATAGGAAGGGAACTGTGGAAGGGATTCATTTCTGACAAAAATTTTATTGGAGTCCTTTGAAGATGTAACTCACAGATGGATAAAAGGGAACAAGCAGGTGTAGTGTATTTTGGATTTGCAAAGGACATTTAATAAAATTCTACATGAAGGTTACTACACAAGATACGAGCTCATAGTATTGGAGGTGATATATTAGTACGGATGAAAGATTGGCGAACTAGTAGTCAACAAAGTGATAACAAATGATTCATGTTCAACTTAGCAAGCTAATGAAATAACTATAGTCTAAATTTAGGGGAGTTTATAAGAAAGAGTTTTTTTGAAGCATTTATTGGTGAGACACTGTTTTATCATCTGGGTATCTGGAACTAGCTTAAAATAAGGAACTTTCTCTCAAAGACAGAGTTGACGAGGAATTTCATCTCTCAGAGGACTTTCGTGTTTGGAATGCTCTTCTGAACAGAGCAGTAGAGGCTGAATCACTGACAGAGTCAAGCCTGAGTTATTCAGATTTTTGAGTCAGGTTTATCTAGGAGAGGGGCGTGTCCGTAAACCTCAACCTTTGAGGTTTAAAAACCAGCTGATTGCTCTGAATCATTGCCCCTCATGAAAATTAATTCATATTTCTGCTGTACCTGAATAAAGTAAAATATGCCAAGGTGCTTCCCAGACCATTAACAGGGAATAATTTTAGCAGCAAGATATGATGGAGGTAATTAGGACACACAAACAAAAGCTTAACCAAACCAATAGCTTTGCAACTGGCATCATAAAAGAGAGAGAAAGGAAGAGGCAAGGGGAAGAGAGATAGAGAGGAGGCAAGAGAGATGGAAAGGAGAAGTGAGAAATAGAGAAGAAAGAAAAATTTGGGACATTCCAGACAGTTTAAGGACCCCGCAGGAAAAGGCACAGCTAATAAAGATGGGCCAAATTAAACCAGGGCTGTGCAAAAGGCCAGAATGAGAGGAACACAGACCTCTCAAAGGAGTTGCTGGGCTCAGGGAAGTTAGGGAGGTATAAAACTATGTTATATGGTAGGCCTGAGCACAATTAAGAGAATGGCCTGACATTATTAATAACAGGCTCGAACCGGTGTAACAGAAAGCAAATTAGTCAAGACTCCAGTGGAGCTCGGTGATAAATGATCTTGCACATTTTGAGTGCAAATTATTAATACTCACAAGCATTTGCAGGTCCCACAATAGCTTTTATAACGGCATTTGCTCTGTTGTGTGATGTACAGTCAATTATTGCTGCAAGAATAAAGTATCACATAGAGGCTGAAAATATTAAAAGCCATTAGAAAAGGTGCCTAGAGACCCAAAGGCATTCTGGCTTCCGACCTGTAAAAAAAGCCTAGGAAGCTATATATACAGCTTAGAAGCTGAATGCTTATATTAAAGACATATTACTATCAGGTGAATAAGCCTGCAGCACCATAGAGGAGTCTGCAGGAATTCAAAATTAATTTAAAGGGTAGTGTTGAATGAAAACTGTAGCAAGATCACAGTTTAGATGCTAAATGTCACTGTTGGACTTTGACAAATAAGTCATCACCTTCCTAATCACTCTCTGAACTTACTTGTCCATAACATAGAAGGTGAAATCAGCACATGGAAATAAATGATCATTGAAGGGTGTATTGAACTTGTTAAAAGCTGCCCACCTTACAAAAGGATCGGGTGGGCAGGCGGGCAGGAGTGGGCATCCATGTTTTACCAAAGGGTTTGAAGGGTGGGCTGGGGTTTTTTTATCCTCAGACAATGCCCATTTCCAGCTGCGACACCCCACTTGTCCTTCTGGCCCACCTGTCCTACAAATTCCACCCCCAGGCTCGATCAACACCCCCCAATTCCATAGGCCCCAAGAACCCCAGTCCCTGTGCCTCCCACTTTAATTACTCCATAAGCCTTGGGAGCATCTCTCTGGACCTGCTTGTTTGCACTGGCAGTGTGCACCTCAGAGCTCTGGTTCTGTTGGCAAGCAGATTGTCTGGCAGCTCCACACAGTGGCACATCTTCCCAGGAGAGGGGCAGGAGTCTAAATGGCTGTCAACTTAATCCCTACAGTGCGTCATGGTCTGGTAGGGACATTTTCCCACAGTGGCAAGCTATCCACGCTGATCCCTCTACAAGCTTTCTGCAAGTGAATAAATATTAACAAGTTTCATTGAACACCAATGGGGCTGGTGATCTCTCAGGAGCTCTACAGATTCAGGTTCCAGTTTCATAGGGTCTGATGTCATTAGGACATAGCTCCCTATAAGGGCTATTAGGGAAAGGCAATAAATGTAGGCCCAGCCAGCAATCGCATGGGTGAATAAAGAAAAAATCCTCGGTATCTTTTCCTAGAGTGTGCACCCCAATAATATTGTCAATCACCACCACCCCCACCCTCCCCACCAAATATCTGAAAGGGTAATGCATTTATGATGTTTAACCAAGCAATGTGATATTGATAGCATACGTTAGAGAGCCAGAGCTGTCAATCATATCAGCATCAGGTATTTTAATGGCTGTCTGGTTGTCCAGGTTCTCAGCCAATCCAATTTCACTTCTAGCCCCTTCCCCTCCACTTACCTCTCCCTCATCTTTGATGGTTTGCATCACCCCTTCCCTTAATGGGCGATGCATATAAATCATTCAATCAAGGAACATTGTAATTTACTGGCGGTGGTTAATAAATGAAAAATGATGGGAAAAGAACTGTTTAGTTATATATCAAAGCACTGCTGGATATGAAAGAAAGTAAAAGTCCTTCAATCAAGAATATATAATTTAAATGGTTCGGATGATTGAAACTTTTATTGGGCTGGAGTAGATGCAAGTTTTTTTTAAAAAGACGTGGTTTCAACATAGTGGTAAGTTTTGAATGGATCTTTTTAAAGACTTTTTTAATGCAATCACCTATTACTATAGTGTTCAATGCTTAGGTACAGAGTATAGTGGGGAAACGAGCATGAAAGTGCTGTAGGTTGGCGTGGACTGCATGCTGTGTCACACAGGTGGGGGCATGTGCATGCCTAGGTGGGGTGTTGGTGCATAAGGGAACATAAAGAGGTGTTCTGGGGGCACTCCTTGGTATGGAAGGCTAATCAAACTTACCTTTGAAAAGACTCACTCGTGCAGATTATGGTTCATGACCACCCTGTCTTACCATGAACCACAGCTCTTTACAAATGGCCTGACTGGCTGACAATCACAGGAGAGTTGGTCAGACCCATATCTCTACATTGGAGCCATTCAGCTCAGGAGTGCTGGGTATGAGCGCACCACTCAAATTAGCACAGGCTCTTAAAAGGGATTCCCAAACAGCAGAGACCCAGGATTTGGGCTATGGAATCCCTGATTCAGGTCACTGTCCTGATTTAATAAGGGGAATAGTTCTCATTTTTGGGTTGTCTCAAACTAGGAAGAGCTATCCGCATCTCCAGGGGCACCATTGTCAAGGTGTTCTGTTTAACATTGGAAATACTCATCGAATTTTGAAAAGGTCTGTGGTTTCTTCCTGAGACAAGTATTGTCTATTTCCAATACAAAATGAAATCAACAAGCTGGTCATGTGACTTCTGGGATTTGTGGCCATTTTAAAGACAGGGTGTCTTTCTTTTAAAATATATCTCATAACAATTACACAGTTGTGATGTAGAAGAATGCTTAATCTCTGAAAAGCTACTAAAAGGATATCTATAACAAAAACAGAAAGTGCTGGAGAAACTCAGCAGGTGTGGTAGCATCTGTGGAGAGAGAAATAAAGTTAATGTTTCAAATTCAGTGACCCTTCATCAGAAGCAAGTCTGTTTTGGCAGCCTATTCACAAGATGTGAAGATTTGCATCTGCTTTAGATTTACGCAGTTATATTGTTGCCCCTTGGAATGGTCAACACCAACTCTCAGCATGGTGCTTACTTGCTAAATGATAATCTGGCCCACAAGGAACAAAAAGATACCATGCCCAGAGCAATAACTCACCAGAAGCCACCAGAGTGCAATACGGTTATACAGTCAGAGAATCATAGGGTCATACAGCACAGAAACAGACCCTTTGGTCCAACAATCCATGCCGACCAGCCCACTTGCCTGCATTTGGCCCCTATCACTCTAAACCTTTCTTATTCATGCATCTGTCCAAACATCTTTTAATTGTTGTAACTGTACCTGCATCTACCATTTCCCCTGGCAGTTCATTCAACCACCCTCTGTATGAAAAAAGTTGCCCCTCAGATCCATTTTAAATCTTTCTCCTCTTGCATTAAAGATATGCCTCCAAGTTTTGAACTCACCCACCCTAGTGAAAAGACTTTTGCTGTTCGTTTTACCTATGCCCCTCATAATTTTATAAACCTCTGTAAGGTCACTGCTTAACCTCCTAGGCTCCAGTGAATAAAAGTCCCAGCCGATCCAGCCTCTCCTTATAACTCAAACCCATCAGCCCCAGCAGCATCCTGGTAAATCTTTTCTGAACAGTCTCCAATTTAGTTATATCCTTCCTAAAGCAGGGTGACAAGAACTGTAGAGAGTACACCAAAAGTGGCCTCACCAACGTAGTATATAACCTCAACATGACTTCCTCGTTCCTCTACTCAATGGTCTGAGCCATTGAAGACAAGCATGCTAAACACCTTCTTAACCACCTTGTCTACCAGTGATGCCAGTTTCAAAGAATTATGTACCTGAACACCTAGGTCTCCCTGATCGACAACACTACCCAGGTCCCTACCATTAACTGTTAAGCCTTCATTTCATACGCAACTTCCATAGAATCTCTGGATAGTGATCAGGGCCAGGAGGACTTGTCCAATTCTTTCTCCATTTATCTCACAGCAATGAAAGCAGTCTTACTATTACTACGATGCCAACTGAGCGCATACCTTACATCTCCAATCAACAATCAAGAAAACCACCCATGTTTGTTTTAATTTTAAAGCGTACAGATGTTGGGGCAAGTATAGGAGAGATCAGGTAGTCCCAGAGGGAAATAGTTAAACACTTACCTTTTAAGGGGTCAATTTCCACTAACACTTTGTGAGCAAGCTGTTGCAATGTGGTTTTCAATATCGAGGTCTATGGAACATTTACCATGAAGACTGGGTTCTTGTTGAGATAGGTGTTTAGAAGTTTACTAACAACACTACATACATTGACATGATATCTCTGCCTTAGTCGGCATTTCATACTTGCCTAGAATACTGTTGCATTGAATGTACACATGGCTGACTAACAGATAGAACAAACTGCATGGAACTGAACAGAATGACCAAACTAACTGAATAAGTTAAAGTGAGAAGGAGACTTTTTGAAGTAAATTCACTTATGTCGTGATCTCACATCTAGCTGTCTATTGGGCACAGCGCCTTCCTGAGATATATGCAACAAAATAATACCACAAGATCACAGGAAAGAATCAAGGAATACATGCAAATTTGTGAAACACCCCACATTTCTGTCATGGGCTACGCAGTGGCTCAGTGGTTAGCACCGTTGCCTCACAGCACTCGGGGTCTGGGTTCGATTCCAGCCTTTGGTGTCTCTGTGGAGTTTGCACATTCCGCCCATGTCTGTGTGGGCTTTCTCCAGGTTCTCTGGTTTACTCCCACAGTCTAAAAGATGTGAGGGCTAGTTGGATTGGCTACTCATATTTTCCAGGGGTGTGTAGGCTAGGTGGGTTAGCCGTAATAAATGCAGGGCTTCTGGGATAGCATATGGGCCTGGGTGGGATGCTGTTCGAAGGGTCAGTGCAGACTCAATGGCCTCTATCTGCACTGTAGAGATTCTATAATTCTACAATCTGACTGGGTACCAGCTTGCCGTGGCTAGTATTGAATAGAGCTCCAACTATACTCATAATGCTCTGTGCTTTAGTTTTACTGAATATTAAACAAGTGCCCAGAGGCAACACACATGATGCCATTCACAGTCCCATGCCGGAGCAACTCCTACGCTTACTATAGTCACTCTCACATTCTAACACCCACCTGCAGTGAGACCATCTCAATGCCTTTGGTCAACACAACACATTACTTCCACTGACTGAGTGTGTCAACTGCATTGCGTGCTCTGCCTAGTGTAATCAGTTTAGCTTCATTGAGGTGTCAGTTCTGGTTTAGTGGGCAGCTCTCTCATCTCTTCGGTCGAAAGGTCAGCCAGTGAGTTCAGTACACTACCTTGGCTGACACCCCTATAGAGTGATGAGGGTGTGTGACATTGCCAGAGAAGTCATCTGTTGAGCAGGGTCAAAACAAGGGCTTAGCTACATTCTCAGGTGGATGTAGTTCTACTGCACTATTTCAAAAGGAGAGCAGTGAGTTCCTGGATTCCTGATCAACATTTATCCCTCGATCAACAACACAAGAAACAGATAGTATCATTATCACATTACCATTCTGTGGGAAAACACACAGAACGCAGCGTTTTTCATGTTGGGAACTTGAAATTGTCAGAGGCCAGTTGTGTTTACAATAGTCTCTGAAGAACTGCTTCATGAGGGGGAATAGATAGGGTTAGTGGCAGTCGCCTTTTCCCGAGGATGGGGCAGTTCAAGACTGGGGGATGCATTTTTAAGGTGAGAGGAGAGGGATTTAAAAAAGGCATGAGGGGTAATTTTTTTTACGCAGAGATGGTTCGCATGTGGAATGAACTTCCTGCGGGAGTGTTAGATGTGGACACAGTAACACCATTTAAAAGACATTTAGATAAGTACATGAATAGTAGAGGGTTGGCGGGATACGGGCCAGAAGCAGACAGGGGGGACTGGTTTGGTTTGGGATTATGTTCACATGGATTGGTTGGACCGAAGGGCCTGTTTCCATGCTGTATGACCCTGTGACTACGAATACATTTCAAAAACTGTCACCAGTTAATGGCAATGGTTTGGCTAAGTGATGGAGCACAGCAGCTCTCCAACGCAGCTCTTGCTTGTTCAGGAAGAGCAGGAGGTATAGAATAATGCGATAGCTTGGAGCCAGCATCTGTTTTTCATTAGAGAACAGCTCCCAAACCCCAGCCACTCATCACAACAGCAGGGGTTGCACAGTGACCTACCTGAAAAGAAGGGGAGGGAGTAGATTGAGGGCGCATGCCAGTACGTGTAACAGGTAGTATCGATCCTCAGGGAGTGGATAAAAATAGCCTTGCTGCACCGAGAGCCAGCCACCCTGTCACACACGGGACCAGCATTTTGAAAATATTCACCAATCCAAGAATCTGACGTCCTGATGAAAATCACCTTTAAAACTACTTCTCTTTCTGTGATTCAATTATAAAAATAATGTTCCATGCTCACTGTTGCTGTCCCGATTCTACTATGAGCTGCCACATGTCGTGTACTGTAGAGAATTGATTATATTATTGAGCTTATAATTGCGAGGACTGAACCAGTCGATACTGTTGAAGCAGATTCAAATCCCACTTTAGCATTTTGGAAATTTGATTCAGTTTGAAATCTGTAATTAAAACGAGGTTGCATATAAACCTGACCACCATACCATACAAACTCAATTATTTATTATTACTCCTTTAAAGGTGAAGAAAGCTCTGCCCTCAATTAGACTCTTCTATGCCAAGATGCTGGAGTCATAATTGCCCTCAGAAGGGACTTTTTAAACATCCCTGTCAAGGCAATTTCTTTAAAACTTATTCTTTTATGGGATGTGGACACGCAGCATTTATTGCCCACCCATAAGATGATAATGGTGAACCATCTTTTTTGTACTACCATACAGGGACCTAAAATGCCATTAGAGAGGGAATTCCAGAATTTTGACCCAGCCACTGTGAAGGAACGCCGATGTATTTCCTAGTCAGGATGGCAAGAGGCTTGGAGGGGAAATTGTAGATGGTGGCATTTCCACGTATCTGCTGCTCTGGTCCTTCTAAACAGAAGAGATCGTGAGTTTGGAATGGGCTGTCTATGCAGACTTGGTGAATTTCTGCAGCACATCTTTGAGCTGGTACACACCACTGCTACCAATGCTAGCCTTTTCAGCAATGTTCATATCTCATGAAGGGAAATAAATGATAAAAGTGCAACAAAATATGTCCCCAAAGCCTGGAGTTATCTCCTCACTTATGTTTCTCTATTTGTTGCCTGCAACTTACAGTATTCTATGGCCTTCACTCAAGTCTGATCTCTAAGGCAACAGCCTCTAGTGCTGCTTTCAATGTAATTACTTAGAAAATGGAGAATCACAGTAATGATGAAATATGCTGCTGTCTCAGGGGAATTTTAGTATCAGTTTAGATGATATACTCTGTATTTTCTCCTGTGAGAATTTTATAAGAGCTCAGTAATGGCTTCCAAGAAGTGTGATTTCTAACATGGACCTCAAATTAACCCTATAAAGTGATTGAGTGATGCTGACAGGTTCATGAAAGAAAATTATCTCTCAATACTGAGTTACTTTGTATGTATCCAGCTTATATACTGGCATTGAAGTAAACACTGACATTACAGTCATAAATTTACTAACAAGGCTAGAGACCACTTTCTGCAATATAAACTCTAATATACTAATTAATTGAAATCCAATGTCATTGAAAAAGACTGAAATTTTAAAATACCGTTTTCATTTTCTTCAATTTCTTTTTGTCGATTACAAGTAAAAATTGAAGCCTGTGTTACTCTGCTTTACTCTATTAAGATAAAACAAGTTCATTATTGACATTAATATTATTCAGTTGTATATATTCTTCACTGTCCATCTCTCTCCCCCATCATCCCGCTCCCTCCTGCCTTCTGTCTCCTACTATCCATCTGCCTCCATTATCCATATTCGTCCCAAAGTCTGTCTCTTTCCCACTGTCTATCTCTCTTCTGCTAACCATCCCCTTCCTTGGTGTCTATTCTCTATTGTCAATTATACTTCCTGATGTCATCTGATGTGGATAATCTAATAAGAGTTCCAGGAAATAATGGTGCCATTTACAATGGATAGGTCATTCCACTTGGAAGGCACATGCATTCTGGATTGGTGTGTGAAATAAAGATGGAACTGAGGAAGTGCTGGCCCTAATCTTTTAATTGCCCTTAGACACAGGTGTGTGTCAGAGGATTGGAGAATTCTAACTGAATTGTAAAAATCCTTGCTCAAAAAAGGGAGAGCGAGCTAAACTCCACAACTCCGGAGTTGTATCTTTCAAGAGGTGTTGGATGACGTACCACAAAGCACTGCTTTCCATCAACACGAAAGCTTGTGGGGCAAGGGGGCCAAAGTTGGATGAAGATAAAATGAATGGAATGTAAAACAGTGACTTGCATTGAATGGTCTTCTTTTCAGAACAGAGGCAGGTATACAGTCAGAATTTGTGGGTTTCATTACTGGAGTCACTGCTGCCTTTGTTATGTGTTAATTGAATTGGCTTGTGGGTCCTGGGAACCACTTTAAAATTTGCAGATGACACCAGACTTTTTAAGAACACTAAACACGATGCAAGATAATAAAGGACATGAACAGACTGGTGAACACACGGCTGGTGAAATTCAACATAATTATTGCAATGAGCTACTCTTGGGAAGAATGTGTTGCATTCTAAATGGTATTACTCCAAAAGGAGGGGCAAAAAGAAGTGAGAGACCTAGGACTGCTTGTTTACAAATCTTCGAAGGTTAAACTAGCAAGTTGTATAGAAATAATATCAACTTTGACACTAGCTGCTGTGTTGTGCCCTCTGTAATGGCACTGGATAACAAGCCAAACCATATCAGCCTTACTATTACTGGATTCACAAAATGGTGAAATTAAAACATTCAATGACCCTCCAAGCTGCTCAAATGTTCCCAGCTAGACTTTATGAATAACAGATCTCAGACACCAAGTTCATAACTTTAACAAAAAATAACAATTAATTATTTGGAATGTAACTTTAGCAGAACACAGATAAACAACAATGTACTTCACATAATATACATTATCTATAGCCCAGTCATCTTTGATCATAATCTCTACTCACACACAGACCGACAGATAGATGCAGTTAAGGGATAAAGTAAAAGAGAAAATAAAAGAATTGTAATTTTCCAGCTCGTTGAGCATTTCCCAATAATCAATGTCATGCCTGTATGAAATTCTTGGACAGTGGGTTGTTCAAAGACAAGTAGTACTGTATACATTGCTTGAATGCTGAAGTCACTAGTTCGTGCTAACAGTTTCAGCAGCCTTCTCAAATGTTTACTTACAGACTAGGATTCTTTTCTCAGAACCTTCAACAATTTGCTAACTAGAATGAAACTGCAGAGAAACTAGAGAGAGCAAAACCAAGCAGGACTATCTCCAGAAGCCCAAACATCACACTGCCTCCTGCTAGCCCAGTCAGAACCACTTTTCTCTTGATTGACTAATTGAGCATCCAACCAGCTGCCAGATGTGAGCGTAGCAATAACTCAGTGTCAGTTCAACTGCAACTTCCTGAGATCAGTAATTAAGTTGCATTATCTTTCCAGGCCAAAAGTTTCCAAAATGAAGCCTGTGATTTTATTCTCTTCTCTTTTAAAGTAAGATGTTGTTCAAAGTTCAATCTTAACTTCAACTCACAGTTCCAAACAAAAAAAACAGGAAAAGAAGAAAAATAACAATGGTCTATACATCTCACATTTTAGGGAACAAGTGAAGGATTTGGAAAGAGTTCACATGAGACTTACTACAATGTTTCCAGTGATGAGGGAATTACTGCATCATGGATTCACTGGAGAGCTGGGACTGTTATCTTTAGGAAAAGCTAAGAATAAATTAAGTGCTTAAAATAATAAAAAGTTTAGATAAAGAAAGAGAAACTATTTCCGACGGCTAATTGAACCAACTATCAGAAGAGATCAATTTAAGGTGATTGACAAAAGAAACAGAGGTGACATTATCGACAGTATTTGTGATTGTGCTGCCTAAAAGATTGAATTAAAAGGGAATTAAGCAAATACTTGAAGGATAAAAAAATGCAAGGGTATGGACAAAGAGTAGAAACTCTTAACTTTGAAATTCCCATCTCAAGAGATCAACCAACACAGACCTACTTAAAAAGTATAGCTCTAAAGAGTAAGAATTTTAATAGTTAATCGGCAGCAACAATGTTCCTTTATACCAAAAACCACCCCCTTACAGGGAAGAAGGAAAGGCAATAGAAAAGTTGCCAAAAGGTTCATGCAAGTGTCACCTGTGTAGTATCATTTACAGATATGAAGATGAGTAAGTGCTTTTTTCATTAAAATAAAAAAGATTGATGGGATCAAGATCTTCAAGATTATGATAGGCTGTGATAGATTGAAGCAATAATTCACAGCAAAAATAATGAAAAGCCACAAATTTTAAATAATCACAGAAGTTTTAAAGATAGAGTTAGATAAAAAAAATTGCACAGAATGTATCCTAATTTGCAATTTCCCACCACAGTCAGTGTTGAAGCAGGGCTATAAATAATTAGCTAAAAAGCAAAATTAATGTGTCTGTGGTGTGAAGGACATTGTTACAGGTTATGGGAAAGTGAATATTGATATCAGAGAGGGTCCTTTAAAAGTTTTCTGCTCAACATGGTATTCCTTGGCGTTCACCATCATTGATCATTTCAGCCAATATCTACATTCTCAATAATATTATATTTCAGTACATTAACTGAGGTTGAAATAAAAACTATGGAATCCTTACAGTGTGGAAGCAGGCCATTTGGCCCTGTCGAATCCATACTGACCCACCAAAGAACACCCTAACCAGGTCTTCTCCCCAATCCTATCCCTGTAACCCTGCCTTTCCAATAGCTAATCCACCTAGCCTGCACATGGCCTGACACTATGGGTAATTTAGCATGGCCAGTCCACCTAACCTGCACATCTTTGGATTGTGTGAGGAAGCAGGAGCACCTGGAGGAAACCCACACAGACACAGAGAGAATGTGCAAATTCCATACAGACAGTTGTCTGAGGTTCTTGGTGCTGTAAGACAGCAGTGTTAACCACTGATTCACCATACTGCCCAGATTTTAAACGTGTGAGTTTTTTCCCAGATGGTCTCTGGGATTTACCAGTGTTTACCATCTCTACCAGTACATATATCTGGATAGAAGTTGTTTAAGGTAGTTTCTTGTCACCAATCCCCCTTTATTTTCGCTCTGTCTTGGACCTACATATTGTTTGATGATACAGGATATACAACCATAGAGTATTTACAAAATAGGTCCTGTTCCTTGGTAATGAAAAGGCTTATCGTATGATTGCAATAAGTACAACTATATCTGGTTAGGCAAAACAACTGGGACCTAAGGGAGTTGGTGCAAACATATTAACACCCTGTCTCCCGCTGACAGTGTGTGACACCAACAGAAAAGTGAATCCAAAGTAAAATTAATATTAGCCCCTCCTGCACCATCACCTTATGCAAAATACCTTCTAAGGCAATTAGGGTGGCACAGTGGCTCAGTGGTTAGCACAGCTCCCTCACAGCGGCAGGGACCTGGGTTCAATTACAAGCTTGGGCAACTGTCTATGCAGAGTTTGCTGTTCTTCCTGTTTCCGCCAGGTGCTCCAGTTACCTCCCATGATCCAAGGATGCACAGGTTAGGTGGACTGGAAATGCTAAATTGCCCGTAGTGTCCAGGGATGTGCTGGTTAGGTTGATTAGCCATTGGAAATGCAGGGTTGCAGGGATAGTGTAGGGGATCGGTCTGGGTGGAATGCCCTTCAAAGGATCAGTGTTGACTCAATGGGCAGAGTGGCCTGCTTCAAAACTGTCGCACCACTACAATTCCATGAACCAACAAAAGTCTTTTCAGGAATTTTTGGGATGATAGTCAAATACTCATGTGGAGAAAATCATCAGATTAGAATTGACAGGTTGAAGAGCCAGGAAGAGTTCAAATTCCCCTGAAAGTCAAATTAAGTATCGATTTCATTGAATTTCTCTAGAAACCAGTAATAATTATCAGTGAACAACAGACCTGTCAAACCTAATCTTGTTCCTTTATACTACGGCTGCCCAACGCAAGGGTGCTTAGGGAGCACATTTTGTTATGTATCATGCCCAACCGGTAAGATTGCAAAAAGTCTACACAAAATTCTTGACCAGTGTCTGCAGTATTATGAATAAACCCCTAAAAAACTGTTTTCAGAGAGGTATGGAGCTACCTTCAGGGTGTGTGGGGTATATCAGAGTGAATTACAGTAAGGGGTGTGGGATATATCAGAGAGTGTTACAGTGAGGAGTGTGGGATATATCAGTGGGTGTTACAGTGAGGGATGTGGGATATTAGATTAGATTCCCGACAGTGTGGAAACAGGTCCTTCGGCCCAACAAGTCCACACCTCCCCTTGAAGCATCCCACCCAGACCCATCCCCCCATAACCCACACACCCCTGAACACTATGGGAAATTTAGCATGGCCGATCCATCTAATCTGCACATCTTTGGTCTGTGGGAGGAAACCGGAGCACCTGGAGGAAACCTATGCAGACACAGGGAGAATGTGCAAACTCCATACAGACAGTCGCCCGAGGCAGAAATCGAACCCGGGTCCCTGGCGCTGTGAGGCTGCAGTGCTAACCACTGAGCCACCAGAGAGTATTACAGTGAGGGGTGTGGGATATATCAGAGAGTGTTACAGTGAGGGGGTGAGGTATATCAGAATATGTTACAGTGAGGGGGATGAGGTATATCAGAATGTATTACACTGAGGGGGGTGGGGTATATCAGAATGTGTTACAGTGAGGGGGATGAGGTATATCAGTTTGTTACAATGAGGGGGGTGGGGTAAATTAGAAAGTGTTACACTGAGGAGGATGGGGTATACACTAAGGGGGGTGGGGTATATCAGAATGTGTTACAGTGAAGGGGTGTGGGGTAGATCAGAATGTGTTACAGTGAGGGGGTGGGGTATATCAGAATGTGTTACAGTGAGGGGGTGGGGTATATCAGAATGTGTTACAGTGAGGGGTGTGGGGTAGATCAGAATGTGTTACACTGAGGGGGTGGGGTATATCAGAATGTGTTACAGTGAGGGGGTGTGGGGTAGATCAGAATGTGTTACAGTGAGGGGGTGGGGTATATCAGAATGTGTTACAGTGAGGGGGGTGGAACATATCAGGGAGTCTGACAGTGAGTGGTTTTTTGGTATATCGGAGACTATTATAGTGAGCAGTGTAGGGAATATCAGAAATTACAGTTAGTAGTGTGGGGTCTGGCAAGACCTCAGCTTAAATTTCTTCCTGTCAGATCCCCCCACTGTCTTCGCTTCCCCCAAGCCCTGAAATCTCCCTTAGCCCTACAATGCCCTGCAATCTCCCTTAGCCCTACAATGCCCTGAAATATCTTCACTAACCCAATTCCAGTTTGTTTGGAAACGCAATTTTAGTTCCTTTATTACTGGAGGCTCGCACCTCTGCTTCAAGACCCTTAGTTCTGGTATCATCTCCCTTTTTTCTGTCTCTCTGTCCTCCTTTAAAATGATCTTTATCACTTAACCAATCTTCAGACTGTTTTCTAATGTTTGCCTACGTGTCTAAATTTATTAAACTATGATCCTGTGAAATATTTCAGGATATTTTGCTATTTTGCTGATGCTATATAAATGTAAGTTTTTTCCACCATTATACAGTGTTTATTCATGCTACTGAGCAAGGAGATGCAGTAAAAAAAGCATTGTGTCATTGTTACCAGGAGGGGGCCTCATACCGCTTTGTTGCAGCAAACTGAAATGAAAGCTCAAGTCAGTAATGTTTAAAATGCAATTATCGAGCTGTAATAAACCCCATCTGGTTCATTGCTGTCCTTCAGGGAAGGAAACCGGCCATTTTCCCCAGTCAGTTCTGTATTTGACTGCAGACCCACATCATTGTCGGGAACTGCTCTCTGAAATCACTAAGCAAGCCATTCACTTGTATCAATCTGCTATGAAAGACGACAAGAAAAATAACCCAAATGATCAAGCTGGTATCATTTAAGCATCACATTTGGAAACACGAAAAGGCACTCCCCTCACAGCCAGCACTGCAAAATCCTCCACAGTAATGTTTGGGTACTTTTGTACCAAAATTGGGAGTGCTGTCCCGTAGATAATTTTAGCAATAAACGTAATATAGTCACAGAATCGTACCTGCCAGCATATGTCCCAGACTGCTCTATCGTTATTCCTGAGTATGTCCTGTGCTAGGACAAATCTGTGAGAGGAGTTGGCAAAGTGAGAAACAGTTGGAGTTGCTCTGAGAGACTTTGACATTTATTGCAATCCCCATGAAGTCCCATGCTCACTAGTAATGGCATCTGATCAAACATGGGCAAGGAAACCTCCTGCCGATTACTACGTGCCATCCTCCCTCAGCTGAGGAATGTTGAGCATGTTGAACAGCACTTGGAGGAAGCAATTAGGGAGGCAAGGGCACAGAATGTACTCTGGGGATTTCAACGTCCACCAGCAAGAGAGGCTCAGTAGCAGTACTATTGATTGAGTTGGTCGGGTCCTAAAGAACATAGCTGCTAGACTGGGCCTGCGGCAGATGGTGAGGGAACCAACAAGAAGGAAAATCATATTTAACCTTAGCCTCAACAATTGTCACAAATGTATTTGTCCATAGTGTTGGTAGGCGTATCCACTGCCCAGTCCTTCTGGAGACAAAGCCCCGTTTTCACAGTGGGAATCCCCCCTATTGCGAGGTGTGGCACTACAGCCCTGCTCAATGGGATAGATTCAGAAAATCTAGCAATGCAAATCCATGAGAGTCTTTGTGTTTTAACTTCAGCAGAATAGCATTGAACCACAATCTGTAACTTCATAGTCCCTCATACACTCTGTGCTCATCTATTATTGAGGCTGAGATGAGATCAGCCATGATCATATTAAATGGTGCAGTGGGTTTGAAGACTGAAGTGCTCACTCCTGCTCCTCTATACTATGTTTTTATGCTGCCCCGACCACAATCAAGTCAGAACATTAAACCTGTTTGAATGGAGAGTGCCAGGAGCAGCACCAGGCATTATCTGAAGGTGAAGTATCAATCTGGTGAGGCTACAAAACATTTATGCTAAACAACCAAAAGCAAGGCTAATGATTTCCCAACTTAGAGGCCAGATCAAAGTCCTGCAGTTCTGTCACATCCAATTGTGAATGGCAGTGGGCAATTAAATAACTGCCCAGAGGAAGAGTCTTTCACAAATATCCCTTTCCTCACAGACAGGTCACTCAGGAAATCAGTGCAGTCACAGAATCAAAACTAAGGGAGTTATCCTCAGCCAACAATACCAAGTGACTGATTCATCCCAGCCTCCAGGAATAGGAAAGGTGAAATCACCATGCTGGGAGTACACCACAGGCATCCCAACAGCTATCAGGAGATAGAGAAGAGAATATGCGGACAGATTTTGGAAAGATGTAGAAACAGCAATGTTGTTGTGTTGGGTGATTTCAACTTCCCCTGTATTGACTGGAACTCACTTCGTGCTAGGATCTTTGATGGAGCAGAGTTTGTAAGGACCATTCAGGAGGATCTCTTGACACCATTTGTAATCAGTCCAACTAGGGAAGATACTATATTGGACCTGGTTTTGGGAAATAAGCCCAGTTTCAATGTGGGAACATTTCAGGAGTAGTGACTGTAATATCGTGAGTTTTAAGATACTCGTGGATAAGGATAACAGCAGTCTTCTGGATTGGAGTTGGCTGATTGAGGTTAAATCCACATTAGACTTGGGGAGGTATTTCAAGTGGCTTCAGGAATGACATATTCCTGAGGGAATGAAGGATGGGGGTGTGGCAAGTTGCTTGAACTTTGGATGACCAGGGATGTTATGGCCTTGGTCAGGAAGTAAAAGGAAACATTTGTAAGTAGTTGTTGGAGCACGATCTCGGGGAAGGGAGCATCAGGTTTCTAAGCCAAGCTGCTATTAAAAAAGATAGGAGTTGTGCATCTTATAAAATATTGAGATAGGTCCCCGGGTCCTGATGGGGATCTATCCCAGAATATTGAGGGAGGCAAGGGAACAAATTGCTGGGGCATTGAAAGACATCTTTGTATCGTCTTTGGCCTCAGGTGAGATCTTAGAGGACTGGAGAATAGCCAAGGTTGTCCCATTGTTTAAGAAGAGTAACAGAGATAAACCTGGAAATTACTGGCCTGTGATTCTCACCTTGGTGGTAGGGAAATTATTGGTAAAGAATCTCAGAGACTAGATCTATACACATTTAGAAGCAAATGGACTTATTAGCTATAGACAGCATAGCTTTGGGTGGGGAAATTCGTGTCTCACTAACTTGATCGGGTTTTTTGAGGAGGTGACGAAGATGATTGATGAGGGAAAAACGTTTGATGTTGTCTACATGGTCTTCGATAAATCCTTTGACAAGGTCCCTCATGGCAGACTGGTTCAAAGAGTGAAGCCACATGGTGTCAAGGATGAATTGGTAAGATGCTTACAGAACTGGCTTAGTCATCAGATACAGAGGGTAGCAGTGGAAAGATGCTTTTCAGAATGGAGGGTTGTGACTAGTGGTGTTCCACAGGGACAGTGCTGGGACCTCTGCTGTTTGTGGTCGACAAAAATGATTTAGAGGAAAACGTGACTGATCTAATTGGTAAGTTTGTAGACGCTACAAGGATTGGTGGGGTTGCGGATAGTGAGGAGGATTGTCAGAGGGTACAGCAGGATATAGGTCAGTTGGAGGCATAGTAAGAAAAATGGAGTTTAATCCAAACAAAAGTGAGATGATGCATTTTGGAAGGTCAAGAACAAATGGGAATTATACAGTGAATGGCAGAACCCTTCGGAGTATTGATACCTAGCGGGATCTGGGTGTGTAGGTCCACATGTCATTGAAGGTGGCAGCACAAGTAGATAAGGTAGTAAAAAAGGCCTTTGACATGCTTGCCCTCATTGGAAGGGGCATTGAGTATAAGGATAGGCAAGTTATATTGTAGCTCTGTAGAACTTCAGTTAGGCCACACTGGGAATATTGTGTGCAGTTCTGGTCACCACATTACCAGAAGGATGTGGATGCTTTGGAGAAGGTACAGAAAAGGTTTACCAGAATGTTGCCTGGCACGGGGGAATTTAAGCGATGAAGAAAGGTTGGACAGGCTGGGTTTGTTTTCACTGGAACGCAGGATGTTGAGGGGAGACCTAATAGAAATTTATAAGATTGTGAATGGCATGGACAGAGTGGAAAGTATGAGGCATTTTCTCAGGGTTGAGGGGTCAATTACTTGGGGACACAGGTTCAAGGTGCGAGGGGGGGATTTAAAAGAGATGTGCGAGGCAGGTTTTTCACACAAAGGGTGGTGAGTGCCTGGAATGTGCTGCCGGAGGAAGTGGTGGAAGCAAACACAATAGCAGCATTCGAGAAGCATGAATAGGAAGGGAATAGAGGGATATGGATCCTGTAAGTGAAGACAGTTTTAGTATTGGAAGGGGAAAATGTATCAGTTCAATCTTGGAGGGCCAAAGCGGCTGTTCTGTGCAGCATTGCTGCTTGTTCTTTGTTCTTAGGTCTTGAACATTGAAGTTGCTAGAGGACAGAACAATTCAATTTTTACAACAATCATTCTTACCTGTGCCAGCTGAGTGCTTCTTTATTGTAAATCTATGCATTCAGCTTTTCGGGCTACCCCAGGCGAGTTAAACTCCATTCTCTGGACTATTACTAGATTGTGCTCTGGATTGCCGGCATTCAGGAAAAACACGCATATGCTCCCTGAGTTATTTAACACATTTATTCATCTGTTTTCTTCATAATAGGTTATAATAATAAAACACCACAAAAGGAAGTAAACATAAAGCTTTGGACATAAAAGGAACTGCAGGTGCTGGAGAATCCACGATAACAAAGTGTGGAGCTGGATGAACACAGCAGGCCAAGCAGCATCTTAGGAGCACAAAAGCTGACGTTTTGGGCCTAGACCCTTCATCAGAAACATATAAAGCTTCAGTGCATTTAGTGTAAAAGTTATATAACCTAAGAGTTATATAAACCTATCAATGAGAAAGCGTATTATGGGGTGAACGTGCAGTGTGCTATACTGAAATACACTCCTCTCACTTATCCATTATTCCATCGATAGATCAGATCATAAGCTTTCTGACTGTTTGTAAATTTGAAATGACAACAGCCCATCTGGCCAGTGCAAAAATACACATTGTTGCCAAAGCAGCCTTTTTGCTGCTTGTTTTGCTGCTTGTTTTGCTTTATAATGCTAATATATGAGCATATATTGGGCAACTTTAGGACAAAATGATCATAGGCCATTTATATAAGTCAGATGCATGCACCTACAGATACATATATGGCCTTCCCTCCATCATAATATCAAAAGCGGGATGTTCACTAATGATCATATAAAGTTTAGCACCATTCGCAACTCCTCAAATACTCAAGCAGCCTGTGTCTGTACGTGGCATGTAGTAGCAGGTAATGCAAGTCACACAAGCCCCAAAACCAAGCCCATCTTTCTACAATTCTTTGTTTGAATATCTGCAATCAGGCCTCCGTCCAAGCCACAGTACTAAATCATTCATCGTTCAAGCCATAAATGATCATCCTGTGTTCCTGTGAATATGGTAAGTGATTCCTCCTCACCTTCCTGATCCTCCCACCATTCTGCTCCACCTCACATTCACTTCTCTCAATTCCTCCCAATGCTTGTCCAGCATTCAATTTTGTTCAACATTCATTTTCAGCCAAATATTGTGAATGCCCAAGCTTTTGACTTTGGTCCAGACTAAAACTCTGGTTCCCAGTGATTAATTCCATCACTGTTCCTAAACATGATCTGAGACTGATCCAAATCAGTGACAAATTTGACCCTAATGATCCAGTCCTATATCTCACTATCTCTGAGTGTCTCTGCCCGGCTGTCAGTTCATCTGCTATTGAAACCTTCATGCATGCCACTGTCACATCTTGACTTAAATATGAGCATGTGAATTTGGATCAGCATTAGTGCTTTCAGTCCCTCGAGCCTGTTCCACAATTCAGTAAGATCACAGTTCATCTGATTGTGTCTTCAGCTCCACATCCTTGCCTACTCCAATAACATTTGACTCACTATTTAACCAGGAACATGTCTACCACTGTTCTACAATACTGAATCTCTGGGCAAGAGTGTTCCAAAGATTCGCAATGCTCTGAAAATCTTAACTGGGATATTCCATAATGATAAGTTGTGACCCCCTAATGCTAGTCTGTTCTGTGGTACATGGTAATGGCCCTGAAAAGGTTAATGTTGGAACTAACCTTAAAGCTTGATATCATGCACATTGGGGTGGGGGTAAGCCAGAACACCTCAGAACCTCATGGAGTGAAGACCTCTACCCCAGGTCTCACAAACAATTTTTGCAGTAGTGTTTAATCTTACTCATGTAATTTGTACCTGATTGCTATCATGCAAAATAAGCTGCACCAAGGGCTTGTTCTTGATGAGACCCACTAATAGTTGTTTTTCAATAGAAGAGACCTTTAGAACCAGTCAAGACATGTCCATCCTGGGCCTCCTACAGTGCCGTAATGATGCCACCTGAAGGTTGCAGGAACAGCAACTCATATATCTCTTGGGAACCCTGCAGCCCAATGGTATCAATGTGGATTCCACCAGCTTCAAAATATCCCCTCCCCCTACTGCATCCCAAAACCAGCCCAGCTCGTCCCCACCTCCGTAACCTGTTCTTCCTCTCACCTATCCCCTCCTCCCACCTCAAGCCGCACCTCCATTTCCTACCTACTCACCTCATCCTGCCCCCTTGACTGTCCATCCTCCCCGGACTGACCTATCCCGTCCCTACCTCCCCGCCTACACTCACCTCTCCACCTATCTTCTCCTCTATCCATCTTTGGTCCGCCTCCCCCTCTCTCCCTATTTATTCCAGTTCCGTCTCCCCCGCCCCCCTCTTCTGATGAAGGGTCTAGGCCCGAAACGTCAGATTTTGTGCTCCTAAGATGCTGCTTGGCCTGCTGTGTTCATCCAGCTCCACACTTTGTTATCAAAGGAAAACAGCTGATGGCTGACTCCTTTCACCCACAGAAACCGTATGATGATCCAGCCCATATATGCACACACATTGAAAATCTGTCTTTAAAGAGATAACTTAGTGGGAGACCCTGATTTGCTCTTTTAAGAGAGCCTGGGAAACAGCCTACGTTACTGACACATGAAGAGTTTTACAGCTAACAGCCAATAAAAGCTAATTAGAGACCTATTATCGGGAGCTCAATGTGAAAGTGAAGCTTTATCTCTCTTCTCTTCCTCATCATTGCCATGGCGACAGTGTAACTTGCCTTTCAAGACAACATTGTTATGGAATAGGCCCAAGCTAGGCAAGGTTAAAATAACAGATGGAAACAGAAATATAGGCACAAACATTTTCTGCATTCTACGAGAGGTGAGTCATTGTCTCACTGAATACACTATCACAATCATATTACACGTCATCACCATATGCTTCTAGCCTGTGTTATCCACACTTTAATCAGGTTATAATTCGGATGAATCATAAAGGTTGAGGAAGCTACAGTTACACGGCAAGCGATCAAATTATTTGTATGCTTTCTCCCTCTCTGTGCATTGCTTGGCCTTACCTCAGTTTTAGTGGCTCAAACCTCTATCCTTCGGGATACACAAGGGAAAGCTCAGTGTCAAGAGAATGGCCAAGGTGTGTTCTGAAAAATACATTCCCCCCCCCTCACATGGGTCAGTGGTCCACCTTTTATCCTTATATCACACCAAAACACCTCAAGTCCTCATTGGGGTGCTGCTACGAATGACTATATTTTTTAAGGAAACAAATTCCCTCTCCTTCACATCAGCTTTCCTCAGATCCAGGATATTTACTGCCCACTCAGTAAATCCTTTAATGTTGCAATTGATTTATATCCAGTTTTAGGAGAGCTATGTTGTACTGATCTCTATGTAATCCTCTCTATCTGAAATATTCTCTCTATTATTATTCACAGGCCATAGGAAACTGAATGGACCAATTCTGCACATTCTCAACATATTAATCTTTTCAGTTTTAATTCTAAAAACACCAACATGCATTTACATGAGACAGCAAGAACAGAAGATGCTAGAATCAGAGATAACAAAGTGTGGAGCTGAATGAATTTTGTTAAGAATGGTCCAGACCCAAAACATCAGCCATCGTGTTCCTCTCATGCTGCCTGGCCTGCTGTGTTCCTTCAGCTCCACACTTTGTTAACATACAGTTATGTAGTGCCTTTATGCTGAAAGATCTCACAGAGGAGTAATTCAATAACAAACACTGGTGAATCACAGAGAGGGATCAGTGGGAAAACTGTCATTTGGTTGGAAACATCTCTGGCACAGGAGAAGATGGCTAAGGTTATTGGAGATCAGCCATCTCAGCTCCAGGATATCACTACATGGACAACAACAGTACAAGAGAGCAGCTCAATCTTACCTTTCCACTTGCCCAAAACTACTTAAAAACATATAGAACTTTTACTAAGACAGCTTTTTGTTTTAAAAGGAGGAAATACAAGCTAAAGGTGATTGGAAATTTAAATTCTGAGAATATAATTCAACGATTGCCTGGAAAGTTCCTGTGTGGTTTACACTCAATCCCAAGGAGCACCATAGAATGTTGAGCCTGAAGAGTGTCAGAGAAGTTCAGATAGAGACACCTCAAAGAAAGAGATGCATTGCAAAAAATGAACTGTAAACCTCTGTGAATAATAGAGTTAATAGACATTGGTTATCATCTCAGCAAAAGCCATCTCCATCCATGGACCTGTGGATGTATTGTGAGCTATAAGAGATCATTTCTGGGCAAGGCAATATTTTAATTTTTCTCCTTCTGGGAATGGAGAGGACATGCAAACACCAGACAGACAGTCATCCAAGGCTGGAATCAAACCTGGCTTCCTAGTGCTGTGAGGTAGCAGTGCTAACCACTGTGCTACCTCCTAAGGTCAGTGCTAACTTAACCACACAACTTAAGGGCTGCTTAACAGGCATTGCTGACTGGGCCACCATTTCTTGCCTATCCCTAGTTGCCCTTGAGAAGATGGGTGTGGACTGCCTTCTTGAACCGCTGCAGTCCTCCTGTTGTGGAGTGGCCCTCAATGCTATTAGGGAGGGAATTCTACGATTTTGACCCAGTGACAGTGAAGAAATGGCGATATGTTTTCAAGTCAGGATTGTGAGTGGGTGGGAGGGGAACTTGGAGGTGATGATGTTCTAATCTATATTTGTGACTATTGTGTTTTATTATTATCCCTCATATTTCAGTAACTAATAAATTCACACTTTCCTTAACCCAACAAAGCCTAGTTAAATTTCTTCCTTTTAAAACATAATTACATCGGAACTGAGAACATTATACATAAGGGAAGTGATCCCTTGTGTTACGGTAACCTTACTATGACCAACAAAGGTGAATTGGGAAGGGGGGATGCAAAATAAAGAAAGGCATTCAATTACTCCCTCCTCAATAGGGGATATAATGCCTTTGGTGGTCAACTAGTAACATGCAAACTGCCATCATTAACCCTGAACCCACCATCTCCGAGGACCAGTTGTAACATGAAGAAAATGCAAAATGAGTGTTGACTAATCTCTTGGTTAAAAATATACTTTCGTCAAGAAAGTTGGGAGGGAGCTGGGGATATTTAGGAAGAGAATTCCAGAGTTCAGGAACTAGATTGCTTGACGCTATGACCAAAGTTGCTGGGATGAAGAGAACGGGACAAGGATATGATGTCCACCCTTGATGAGAGCAGTTTTCAGAGATTTTAAGGCAGCAGTTACATGCTGAAATCAGCAATAAAAACAATCGCTGATATTGTCTTTGAAAATACTGACTGCTTTTGGGCAGAGTCACCTGCAATTATGAGGTCCCTGCATTGAGTGACCTGATACCATTGCTGCTGTTCAATGTGTTTGACTCTAATGTGACTCACAGCTTTAGTGGAGTCATTAGGTCTGACAGCAGCTCTGAAAGAATCCATAAGAAGTTGGGTTCCTGCTGCCACCAGAATAAGATAGGCCAAACTATTTGTTTTTGTAAAGTTTAGCTAAAGTTTTTGCAGAGATGATGTGAGAGCCATATACTTACAGGTTGTACTGCAGAGCTAAACAAGAATCTGGTATTTGTGGGAAAAATGTTTTGGGCACCAAAGGATACCTCAAGGATTTTTCTCAAGCAGTATTTTAAAAATTAAAGATCTCTTCCTGTTGTAATGGACACAAGAGTATCGGTGGGATAATTAATCTTAGGGGGGACAGGCCTGAGGCCTGGAGATCCTGTTCTTGACCAATTTGTACCAGAATGGCCCAAATCCTCTGAGGGGTGGATTGCTAGCCTGCTCCTCTCCGTTGCATTAATGCTGAGCTCGGCATTGCAAGTCAAAGTCTAAACCACATGAATGTCTGCTATCAATAAGAAGACCCTTCAGCCTATCTATCCAGCCTGGCCCACACAACTTCATCGCCTTATGCTTCACAGTTTTATACATTCCCCACCCCATCCCTGTAATGCCTGAGAGAGGTGACAAACCAGATACATACCCAGTTCACATCTGGAAAAAAAACCTCCTGACCCTGTTACAAGATTGATCCCAGTCCATGCAAACCATTCAAATTCCAAGTTTAAACCCAATATATACTGAGTTATAACTGCTTGTTGAACTTGATTTCTCATCTATTTCGCTTGGGATCAGTGATAGATGCAATGACAAACATCTCTAATATCACAGGTTAGGGGGAGGGAGATTCAGATCAGATCCCACTTCCAATAGCCATCCATTGTCCCTTCCTGAAAATTGGATGAGTGACATCAGGGAAGGCAGCTTGACTCACTTGTTTTTATATGGTAACTTTCACAGCCCCAGGATGGCCCACCCTGTTCTCCATTGCTACTGAAGCCATAATCGCCATATAGAAACTACATTAAGATTTCATAAGCAGAATTGAGATAAAGACCACATAATGTGTGCCAGTGATTTATTTGTGCAGTAAATGTGTGACAGGAAAACATGTCTTCATTAAAGCAGGGCCCTGGGACTTTGTAACATCAGGATGTGAAAATAAGCAAGGCCTTTGATTAGCATCTGATTCACAGTGCTCCCTCACTCAAGCATCAGACAGATGTTTTATTTGAAATCATAGAAATCACAGGGAAAAATGCAAGCTGCCACAACAACAACTCATTCCAAAGTTTGTCGTTGATACCAAAGTAAAAGCCAGTTACAAAGTATTGCAGTGTAGATGCACCTACATTTATGCATGAGTTAATTGTTGGTGATAACCAAGAGGGGATTTTCTTAGTCTTCTACTATAACTGTGGAAATTCAAGCCTGTGAAAACTGGGAGGGGTGGGGAGTGCAAAACAAAAGTTAAACGTTCCCAAAGCATTCTGCTATTTTGCTGCAAACGGCATACAATTTCAATGAAGACCAAAGTTTCTTCCAAATTTCCTTTGTACTGGACAGGCCAGAAGCTGGTCCAAATGCTGGTCTTTTGTCTTTAGGGAGGTTCCATTTTCACACAGTAGACAGGTAGCTTTCGGTAGTTTCCATATTCCTGGAGGATCTGGGTGATGTTACATTTAAGATAATAAAATGTGAGGCTGGATGAACACAGCAGGCCCAGCAGCTCTGTGCTCCTGAGATGCTGCTGGGCCTGCTGTGTTCATCCAGCCTCACATTTTATTATCTTGGATTCTCCAGCATCTGCAGTTCCCATTATCACTGATACGATGTTACATTTAGTTTGGGCACAGTTACTCAAGGCAGTATAAAAAGAGGGTCAATCTTTCCTATTATCAACCTTATGCTGTGAAAAGTCAAGTTTGACCCCTCCCTTCTGATAACTAAAACCGATACACCCAAACAGGAGAGCCTCACCCTACTATCAATTAAAAAGGAATATGTAAAGTAGTGTAACCTGCCTTCTAGTGGTTAACTAAAAGTAAATGTGTGCATGAAATGTGCTCTCACTTTACAATCAAAAAGGAGCAATTTATTTATCTAAGGCTAATAGTGAACAAATTAACAAAACTGTTAACAAACCAAATAAAACCCTTCTAATTACTAACTTTTCCTGAATAAAGCAGGATTCTAATGGTATGCTGTTCCAATTAATGCAAGTCCCACTTATTTAAAATATATATAAAAAGCATAGATTTTAGTCTCTCGAAATTGCAGCCTGGTTATATCCATTCCAGAATGTTCTGTGCCCTCTCCATCAAATGTATCTTTCAGGAATGCCTTCTCCACTGATTCTTCTGTCAGGAATATTAACTAGTTGTGCTATAGGTACCTTTGATTTAGATGGTGCTTTCTCTAAAGCTTAGAGAAAACTGTGAGAGCTAATGATTCTCTCTTGCAAGCCGATAGCTGCTAACCCAGGCAGATGGCAGTTACTTCTTCTGTCTTTGTCCAACTGCTCTCTTCCTTTATGCCCTTGATGATATATCAGGTTTTTAGACTAGGGTTGGTCCTACGTTGTCAAAACCATCAGATGTAAATTTAATTAGTTTTTGATTTCTAAGTGCCTGGTTCAAATTGATTGACTAAATTCAGAACTTGTTATCTGGATAGCAAAATAATACTGCTGCTTGGCTTGCTAACTGTACAGCCCTTTGATACAAATGTTTCAAGTCAGATGCTCTCTGTGTACTTGCAAACCTTCAAACTGCTCACAGACATCCTTCTAAAACCCCTACGCATAGAAATAACACAATATTTTAAAGGGACCACAAATTGCTATTCCCCCCTTAACATTTTACAAACATCAAAATCTAACTTGTCACAGAGATAGTAGGAACTGCCGAAGCTGGAGAATCTGAGAAAACACCGTGTGAAGCTGGATGAACACAGCAGGCAAAGCAGCATCAGAGGAGCAGGAAAGCTTGACATTTTGGGTCAGGACCCTTCTTAAGAAGAAGGGTCCTGACCCGAAATGTCAAGCTTTCCTGCTTGACATCCAACTTCACGGCAGTGTCAATGTCGGGGAAACTTGTGGCAAATAAAATATGGTTCCAAATAGTTTGGGGCTCTCAGATACCAACAGAAGAACTTGCAGAAGCAGTCCATGAGATTCTGAATTGAAGTGTGAGCTAAGAGATTTATGACCAAACAGAAAGAAAAGATTCTGGACCAGAGTAAACTGCAGTCAAAAAATTAGTGTTATAGCACAATAACTTCCAGGAGGGTTTAGATTAAGGACCTGGTTGTGTGTCATTGGAGTCACCTTGCTGAGGAGGAGGGCCAGAGGGGATGTGTGTTGATTGATATTAATTGCATTCTTAGATTAAAAATGTATCAACTCAAACACAAACAGGGTGAAATTGATCTTGGGTGATAGGTCACATGGATGATAGTGACTCAGCTGCAGCTATTATATCTCATCTAATTTTCCAATCTATTGACCTGACCTTTCAGTGTTTGAAATTTTTTTGAAAACATCTATTTTTGATAAAGTTGGGGTAAACCCTTGGAGTTAGCTTTGTCCGTCATTTTGCATTTTACGTTTGCATTTTTATTTCAGTCCTCAGTGTATTTATATCAATTATCACTGCCCCCTCCACTCCACCCCCAAGTTGTAAGTGAAGAAATGTTGGGTATGCACACTACTTCACTCACAGACGCTGTGTACCTGCTTGTCTTCAGGTTTCTACTCAGTGCTGCACTTGATTTACCCCATCCCTATTTTTGCAAACTCCTCGAACGGTGCAGGCCTCCAAGCCCATCTAAGTTAACATTCTTGATTTCCTTCACTTTAACGACCATGCGCCCAGCAAAACGGAGAGCATAACTTCTACAATTCTGTCCTTGACAGCTCCCCTTTGCTTTTCTTCTAGATGGTGTGAAAAGCTACCTCTTTGATCAAGCTTTTGTCCATCTGCTTGAATATCTCTGTGCAAGGCTTGCAGTAAAACTTATTGAACAATGCTGCTCTGGAGCACTTTCACACATCTTTCAGATGGAAATGTAAATCATCATTGTAGCTTCTGGGGCCCGTAGCAGTTTCTTTCTTATGATCAGAGATGATATGAACTACAGATGCTGGAGAGTCCAAGATAACAAAGTGTGAAGCTGGATAAACACAGCAGGCCAAGCAGCATCTCAGGAGCACAAAAGCTGATGTTTCGGGCCTAGACCTTTCTTATGATGTTGGCCAGCTCTGTTGTGCCTGGGTGGACGTGTATTTATTTTTGATTCTCCTAGAGGTGGTTCACTATTTAGGACTAAAATCTGTTAACAGTAAAACCATGGGAAGTGCTCTTGGTTTTATGGAAGAAACTCACTGATATGTGAAAAGAAACCTTTTTTGCAAATTTTTTTTGTCATGCCACCAACATAAAGAATGTTTCTTGTCTGTTTCTATTGCTGGGAGAATGCCCACACCTAAAATCAACTCATCACCAAGGGTAGCTGTTTCCCAATTGTTACTGAATTTCTGCTGGGTATTCTCAGAACTGTTTCACACTCTGTTTACGTTCATCATAAAATGGGCAACTTGCCACTGCACACTGTGCCCTGGGATACATTTCCCCCTCTAGCAAAATCTGTGTAAAAATGAACATTTGCTTCAGGCAGGAATTCAAGCTCATTTCTGCAAATACTTGTGTCATCCACCCACTCCATATCTCATGAGTCCCTCCTCCAATCCATGTGTATGATAATGGCCATCAGATCAGGTCACCATTGAGACAACTCTAATGGTAAAATAAACAATTCCCTATACTCATTCCAAACCTTCAACAGCAACACTTCCATAGCGCCTTCAATGCACAAAAATGTCCAAAGTCGATTTGCACAGAACAGAAAAAGTAAATAATAGATTAAAGGACAAAACATTGTAGAAACTGATGTGCAGAGAAAATTGATAGAACGGTCTGAAAGTCTGCCAGGAAGCTTTGAAATTTGAAAGGATTTTAAAGCTGGAGCACGAATTAGGTAAAATATATGCATTCATATAGCACACCTTTCACAACCCTGATAGCTCAGCCAATTAAGTACCTTTCAAATAGAATCACTGTTACAATCTAAAAAGTCTTGCAGCCAATTTGTAAACAGCAAGCTCCCACAAAGTGATAATCTGTTTCTCATGTTGTTGATTGAGGGATAAATGTTAGACAGGATAGCACAGAGAATACCTCTGGCTTTCTTTGAATTTGTGCTATTCACATCACCCTGAGTAGGCAATTTCTCTGACAGTGTGACTCACCGTCAATACCGTACTGTAAAGTCAACTTTGATTTTTGGGCTCAAGCCATGGAGCGGGAATTGAGCCCAGAACCCTGTGAGTCAGTGTTATAAACTGGGTTTGGTTGAAAAGATTTGAAGAGGGAGTCACTGTGACTGAACACTCTGTCACCCATGGCTGTGTGAAAAGAACTGGGACAAATATGCACAGGAGCCTATAATTTGTGGGACTGAGGGATGCAGGAATAAGCTGAGAGGCTGGAGGCAGTTCTGGAGTTCAAGTGGCGGATACACAATGGTCTAGTTGTATTAGTGCTAGGTATTAATCCAGAAACCCCCAGGTAAGATTCTGGGAAACCTGGTTCAAATCCCAGAGATAGAGACAGAGATGCTAGAATTTGAATTCAATAAAAAGTCTGAAATTATCATGAATCCATTGTCAATTGTTAGAAAAATCCACCTGGTCCACTAATGTTCTTTAGGAAAGAAAATCTACCATCGCTATCTGGTCTGGCCTAAATGTGACTCCAGACTCACCGCAATGCAAGCTCTGGGCAATTAGGGATCGGCAGTAAATGCTGGCCTAGACAGAGCTGCCCATATCCTGTGAGTCAATATGAATAATAAAAAGACAGATCTGAAGCAAAGGACAAAGATTTCAAGTCAAAGTACTTGAAAATAGATTAATTAGGGCAGGATGATGGATTAAATGCATATAGTTTGAGACTGAAAGTTTGGCTCTGTGATGAAGAAGAATCATACCAGAGTCGAAACATTAACTCTGTTTGTCTCTCTCCACAGATGCTGCCAGAGTTTCTTTTGCACTCTTGGTGTTTGTCTAGCAGGATAACATTGACCAATAAAACTTCTGTAATTGTTTCTGATTTCCAGCATCCTCAGTTCTTTCAGTTTTTATTCAGTGTTTAACTCACTGCCCACCTTGAAGACGTTCTGCTTCTCCCTCCAACAGGATTTCTATTCCAATCTCTTTCTTGTTCACCGTCATTAATTTCGCCGTCACTCCTGGCGCGTGACACGGTATCTGTTCAAACTCGTGTCCACAGCCACCTCATGTTCCTTAGTAACTGCCTCTGGCTCAGACTCACCCCATGCAGATCCCAACTCAAGTTTCATCCTTCACCCACCCAGGATCACAGTTATCTCCGTGATGTTCAACACTCCACTGAACAGCTGTTCTCGCTGCATCCTGAGATCCACTCTTGTACCGTGCATCGTCATGTACACACTCTTGACCCGTCCCTCTCCAACCAACTATCCCCTTCTGTCTGACTCCATCCCTTCTCACCAACTGCTATGTATTTACTATCCCTTCTGACCTTCCATGGTCCGATGCTGAACGTTCTGTACTCAGCAAAGGTCTTGGCTTTACTCTCCTAGATCTCCACCTTCATAACTTTTGGGCACGACATGACGTTGAACTTTTTTCTCATCATCCTCACCTCCGTGCCAATTTCTTTGGACAAGAGTCCTTGCCCCAACCCACAGACCTCTTTGCCCAACTTCAACACTCTCCTTCCAACTGATTCCCTCCCTCTAGCCTTTTACTTACATGTGACCTGTTCGTCAAGAATTGTTGACGTGACAGTGGTCATCTCAATTTCTATGCTCACCCCCCCACCTTACCCATTCCAAACTATCTGGCTGTGAACTAACTGCACTCCATGCTCTCAGATCCAACCCTGGCTTTGTAATAAAGCCTGCTGACAAGGGTGGAGCTGTTATTGGCTGGTAGACTGACCCCTACATTGCAGAGGTGGAGCACCAGCTCCCAGCATTTTCCTCCTATCTCCCGCTGGACCCACCATTGAACGTCAGGCTGTTTTGCTCGCTATGGTCACTAACCTTATTCTATGCAGTGATTTCCCCTGACTGCCTCCAAGCTCATAGTCTCCCAACCCTTCACAGCTTGGCTCTACCAACTTCCCAAAATCCCAAACAGGACTGCCCAGGCAGACCCATTATTCTACCTGCTCCTGCCCTACTGAGCTCTTCCTTTCCTTCCTCAATTTGGTTTTTCCCCCACTTTACAAATAACTTCTCACTTAGATCCACAATTCCTCTGACGCCTTACGCCAGCTTCAGAATTTCCAGTTTATGGGCTCCAACTGCCTCCTCTTCACCATGGGCTTGCAATCCCTTTACACATCCATCCCTTATCAGGATGGTCTCAGGGCTCTCAACTTCTTCATGTAAAAAGCCTGAATCAGCCCTGTCCTCCTCTGCCGGTTGAGTTCATGCTCATCCATGAATAACTTGTCTTTCAACTCCTCTCATTTTCTTCAGGTTAAAGGGGTGGCCATGGATACCCACATGGTCCCCAATTATTCCTGTCTCTTTATGGGGTACATGGACCATTCCTTTATCCAGTCCTATTCCGGCCACCACCTACAACTCTTTCTCTGGTTTATTGATGATATCGTCAGTGCTGCTTCACTCTTTCATCCAGAATCGGAAAAACTTGTTAATTTTGCTTCTAATTTCTAGCCCACTCTCTATTCCACCTGGTCCATCTCTATCTCCTCCATTCTCTTCCTTGACATCTGCTTCCATTTCTGGGGACCAATATCCACTATAAACCCACCAACTCCTACTTACCTGGACTATACATCCTCTCCTCACTGCTTCCTGTGAAGACTCTATTCTATTCTCTCCTCCGTCTCTGTCGCATCTGTTCTGGTGATGCCAGCTTTGACAAGGAGGCCACTGAAATGTCCACCTTCTTCCTCAAACAAGGATTCCCAAGCAGTTCAGTTAATGGAGTCCTCAATTGGGTCAGACCCATCTCCTGAATCAGCCTTCACCCCCTCTCTTCCCTCCCACTATAGCAAGAGGATCCCGTTTCTCCTCACCCACCATCCCACCAGTATCTACATCCAGTGGATTATTAGCTGCCATTTCCATCCCCACCAGTGGGATGCCACTACCAGACATATATTGCCCGCCCTTCCTTTGTCAGTCTTCCACAGGGGCCATTCCCTCCCAGCCTAGTCCACTCTTCCTTTGCTGTCAACATACCCCCACATCCCCACAGCACCTTCCTCTGCAACTGCTGAAGGTGTAACACCTGCCCATTTACCTCCTCCCTCCCCACAATCCAAGGACCCATACATACCTTCCAGGTGAAGTAGCATTTCACCTGCACTTCCCACAAAGTAGTTTACTGCATTTGCTGCTCACAATGTGGTCTCCTCTACATTGCGTAGACTGGGTGACTGCTTCGCAGAGCACCTATGCTCTGTTGCAAAAAAGACCCTGAGCTTCCAGTTGCCTGCCACTTCAATACACCTTCGTGTTTCCTGGCCAATGTCTCTGTCTCAGGCTTGCTGTCTTGCTCCAGCAAAGCACAGCACAAGCTGGAAGACCAGCACCTCATTTTCCAGTGGGAACTCTACAGCACTTCTGGACTCAGTATTGAGTTCAACAATTTTAGGGCATGAGGCATGTTCTCTCACGTCCTTACCCCAAACCCCACACACCAGGCCTTGTTATCACATGGTCTGCTATTACACACTACCCAATGTTAGCCACTAATAGACTCCAATAGCAGCCTTTAATTCTCCCAGACTGATCATCTCCACCTGTCATTTACTCCTTTCCCCTCCCCTCCACCGTGTCTTCTACATTAAAAAGTAACATTTTCCAAGCAACAACCAGTTCTGAAGAAGGGTCACTGGACCCAAAATGTCAATTCTGATTTCTCTCCACAGGTGCTGCCAGATATGCTGGGATTTTCCAGCAATTTCAGTTTTTGTTATTGATCAATAATTGAACAAAACATGTCAGTGAAGAAGGAACAGTTAGATATCAAGAGATAATAACTGGGAAAAAATAAACTGACTTTGAACAAAGGGACAGAAAGCCTGTTGTTGAAGTGCAATCTTGTTCAGGATGTATGCCAAAGGACAATGTTCTATACACTGTTGTTTATCTGGGGAGGCTACAGCAGCACATATTGAGTTAGGATTAGATGAGGTACTGAAGCAACAAGAATGGAGTTAACGTTGGTAAGGAGATCACGATACAAGAGTAATCTGTATCCCAATGTTTGTGGAACTGAAACTTCATGCTGACAGCTCATATATATTCAACTATGGCCAGCAGGTAGTTGCTCAGTAACAGCATTCCTGAATAGGGCCTGCAAAACAGTGAGAAGTTAGCAGCAATTCAAATTTGCCTGTGCTACATTAAGCTAGCCTGCATCTCTCAATAGGACAGTGCATTTTGCCTCATGCATGGAGCAGCTGGAAATCATTCTTACAGTGAGATAACCGTGAACAACACAACAATGAGACAGTATGGCAAGAGTTTGCTCCAAAGTTCTCAGATTGCAGCATTGAAAGTCCTGGTGTAGGAGTTGGACTTAAGAAGGGAACCAGGCAACCACCCAGACAGGCACTTCAAAGACATAGGGAGCAAACAGCTATTAGAGCCAATGCAAGCTGTGTAATCCCAATATGCATTCTCTGACTTTAGTCACTAATTTGAGGTCATTAATCATTTTGCTTCATTGCATCTCTGCATCCTCCTTCATATATTCCACTTGCCCTTATCATATATGCCAATTAACAAACAGGAGATGACCTAAAGTTGAACCTCTTGTTTTTCACACTCCCCTCACCAGAATCCTATCTTGGAATCATTCTATTTACAGACACACAAGAATGGCAACAGTGGAAGGCAGCAATAGAAAAGAGGAGGCCGATGAGCATTGTTGACTGGAGCAGGGTATTTTTAAGACTCTGTGGACTCTTTGACCACTATATGCAATATGAATGTACACAGGCACCTTCATGTGTATCAGGGAAAGCAGCCCAAGCCACCAGCAGTCAATGAAGAGAGTCACAACTTTATTCAGACAATAAAGCTGAAAATTAAACTATTACAGTTTTAACCTTAACAACTTTGCAAGTAGCTATGCATTTTTATAGAAACTTGAATATTTCCCAGATATATCTTCCTGGCTACCTTCTCGAATTTTCCAAGGATTTGACCAATCAGGGGCATCAAGTGGCTCAGTGGTTAGGGTGGCATGGTGGCTCAATGGTTAGCAATGCTGCCCTACAGTGCCATGGACCCAGGTTCGATTCCACCCTTGTGCAACTGACATCTGTGTAGAGTTTGCACATTCTCCCTGTGTCTGTGTGGACTTCCTCCCACGGTCCAAAGATGTGCAGGCTAGCTGGATTGGCCTTGGAAAATTGCCCATTGTGTTTTGGTTAGGTGGGTTAGACTTGGGAGATGCAGGAGTAGAGGGTTGGGTCTGGGTGGGATACTCTTTGGAGGGTCAGTGTGGACCTGGTGGGCAGAATGGCCTGTTTCCACACTGTAGGGACTCTCTAACTAGGTTAATTGGTTTTACCACTTTAAAATGCTGTTAATGGCTATCATTAGCTTGGTAACAGTGAACTCTTTGATGTATCTGCTTTGGAAACTGGAAGTCTGTTTTTGTCCCAGACCCTACACCTGACCTTATATTTTACTGCCCTGTGTGCATCTAGTATTGTTTTGCTTGTTACTAGATGTTGAACTGCCCTTTCACACTTGTTAATGTGTTTTGGTGCCTCACTGGTTTTCAATTGGCTGGGCTTGAACTTTGCAAGAATCTGCCTCCAGACAGACTTGTCTCTGTGTGATTGCATCTTGGCTGAGGTATTCCCAGCAAACCCTTTTGGCCAATGTCTTTTCCTGGTTTATTTCAGTTGCTGTGCTTGTATCTCTTGTTTTCCATTTTTAATGATTTTTAAAAAATTTTACTTGAGCAGGCCTCTACATCACAAAGACACGATGGAGAAGAAACAGTGACACTCGCACTAACATTCACAGCTCTCAGCTCAATACTGACATTGCACTTACTAGAAGTAGATTTGCACAGGAGTAAGAGACCAGGCTTCAGTAGCTTCAGCCAGAGCAGGGGTAAGGGTAGCATAGGTACCTGCTGGATAGAGGGTGGATGCTCTGCTGGAAAGGACTAAGGTGAGGATTTCAATAGTTGGCACTGAGAGATGGTTGATGGGCATGCAAACTGAACCATTAGGTGCATTGGCAGACCTGCCATCATTATCAAGCAGCATGGAGGAGTCTGATACTAAAACTTAGATTGAGTTCAGTGCCCGTTCTTCCCAGTCTGCAGGAGTAGGCCAGTTCCATGCCCATATTGTGGACCCAACCATGAACCTGTGTAACAGTTTCCAATAAGAGTAGGCACAAATCATCCAAATAAAAACAGGAAGTGGTGGAGAAGCTTAGCAAGTCAGCAGCATCTATAGAGAGGGAAACAATAAATATTTTGAGCCCAGTAAGACTCTTCTTCTGAACTGAAGCTTTGAACAATCCCAAAGAGGAGTCACGTTGGACTCCAGAGTAAACTTTGTTTCTCTCTCCACGGATGCTGCCAGACCCACTGGGATTCCCCAGCACTTACCGTTTTTAATTTTAAATTTCAGAACTCTGTCTATTTTTCTTTTACTTGAGAAGTCACCCAATGTCAGAATGCAAGATGTGACTGTTGCCAAAAGCAGATGCCAAAGTTCAAAGAGGCATGCAGCCTTTCACCATCTGTGCTGTCTGCTCCACTGATTTTCAACCACTTTGTACCCGGCATACTACAGCCACTTGGAAACACTGCGCAGGAGCAGCGCCAAAGGAAGGCATGAGGCAGGCACCCATAGAAGACATAAGGACGATCAGTAGACTTTTGTGTTGAATATGGAATGGCTTGATTTATAAAGTTTCTCTAGAATGCTTGTTTCAAGCTGGCTTTTATTCCAACACCTCAGGAAGGGTATATTATAAATGTTGACCCATTTACTAATGTAGCAAAGGTTGCCTGCTGCCTGGAAAGATACGAGGACCATGAAATTCAAAACTGCAGCGACCTTCACATGAACAAGCTGTTCCTATCATATTTGTGGGCTGCATGCCTTCAGCAAGAATTCCACATATTTCCCCACACGGCAGCTCAGGAGAATTCAGTTGCCTGATGCTGTGTATTTTAGTTTTCACCGAATCTAATGCAAGCTTTTCGGAGACCAAAACTATTTTACTTTGCCTCAACTCCCTGGGCTTCTGCAAAGAGTCAGAGACAGGGTGCCTGCTCCCAGAACTGAGAAATTCTACATTGAAACCAATTACTGAATATGTTGGAGAATCTCGTGTGTTATTCGACCTCCGGATTTTGGCCTGCAAACTTTGCATTTTTCTTACACATTGGGCTAGTTTCCGGAGACGTGTTTGGGAGCCACATTAGTGAGTCGGCTTCATGATGCTCTTTTACCATTTAGCCGGCAGAAATAAAAAAAAGAGCCGGGGAAAGCCATTTTCCGTTTAATTCAGCACCGTGGCCAGCGACCAGCATCACTTGCATTCACAGCAATTCAGAAGTCACAAAGACCCGGCATGGATTCCAACCCCTCTGAAGTGTTCCTCGTGTGAAAACCGACCCCCTAACTTTTGCCCAAAACAAAAATTAGTCTCAAAACCTGACCTTTACACGGGTGCATATAGAATTCCTACAGCGTGGAAACAGACCATTCAGCCCATCAAAACAGCAGCCCACCCGGACCCAAACCCTTACCACGTATATCCCTGCATTCCTCATGACTAATCCACCCAACCTGCACATCTTTGGATTGTGCGAGGAAACTCGCGCACCCAAAGGAAATCTACGCAGACATAGGAAAAATGTGCAAACTGCATACAGACAGTTAACCCACAAACCTGGAACCCTGGTGCTGTGAGGCAGCAGTGCTAACCACTCAACCACCATTCCACCCAGGGTGCCATATGGCTAGTCCAGTTGGTAATCCCATTGAAAATGAAGAGTGACAATGGGATTCCAGAAAACAGCTCCCTGATCTGAAATGGAGAGAGATAATAGGAACTGCAGATGCTGGCGAATCCGAGATAACAAGGTGTGGAGCTGGATGAACACAGCAGGCCAAGCAGCATCTTAGGAGCAGGAAAGCTGATGTTTCTGGCCTAGACCCTTCATCAGAAGTGTCTAGGCCCAAAACATCAGCTTTCCTGCTCTTAAGATGCTGCTTGGCCTGCTGTATTCATCCAGCTCTACACGTTGTTATCCCTGATTTGAAATGTTAACTCTGTTTCTTTCTCCACTTATGCTGATGACTGACAGAGTATTTCCAGAATTTCCTCTTAGATCATTCTAGTCTTTTTCTCACCTCTCTTTTTCTGTGATTCTTCCAACTGGGGGATATTGAGTGTTAGTTTTGTTTTGTGTCACATCTTACTTTTGTAAAATTAAATTAGGAGAATCAGAAAAACAGGCACCAAATGTCCATCCCACAGGGGCTCGTTATTCAATGTGTGTCGCTGAATCCAGTTGTCTCTCATCATATTCAGTGACATTTATACGATATAATACTTACCTGGAGTACCAACATCCTCTGAAGCATCTGACACAAGGTAAAGGTGCTGCATCTTCATTCTCATGAGAAGGCTGCAAGCTGTGACTTTTTTGATGGAAAATTAAAACTATTTTTGTTATAATGGAACATTTTTAAGTGAGCTGTAAAAACCTAAGACACAGGCAACTGTCACACAACAGTTCTTGAAGGTAAATCACATAATGTAATCCCTAGAACAACCAACTATGATTTGAATTTTCTTGTATTCAGAAAGAAAGCATATTACATAAAGGAAACAGAAACATTGAAAACAGGAGCAAGGGTAAACCATTAAATGCCTTGAGGCTGCCCTCTCATTCAATATGATCATGGCTGATTATCCAATTCAATACCCTGTTCTTCCTAAACCCTTTGATCCCTTCAGCTCTAAGAACTGTATTGAACCCCTTCTTGAAAACATCCAATGCTTTGGCATCAGCTGTTTTCAGAGGCGAAGAATTCTACAGGTTCATTATTCTCTGCGAAGAAATTTCCCCCCATCTCAGTCCCAAATGGCCTCCCCCCCACTATCCTCTTAGAATATGAATCCACTTTCTGGGTTCTCTGGTCATTTATCCTCTGTAGTCCTGTTACAATTTCACAGGCTTCTATGAGATCTACCCTTCATTCTTCAAACCTATAAGTGAATATAGTCCTAACCAATCATGTCTTTCTTCATATGTCAGTCCTGTCATTCCAGGAATTTGCCTGGCAAACTGTCATTGCATTCCTTCCATGGCCAGGACATCCTTTCTGACATAAGGGGATCAAAACTGCATGCCATACCCCAAGTGTGGCACATCCAGGCTCTGTACAACTGCAGCAAGACATCCCTGTTCCTGTACCCAAATCCTATCACTATGAAGGTCAACATACCATTTACCTTCTTCACTGCCTGCCGTACCTGCATGCTTACTTTCAGTGACTGGTGCATAAGGATGCCCAGGTCTTGTAGCACCAAACACTTTCCAAATCTATCACGGTTTAGATCGTAATCTGTCTTCTTATTTTTGTTACCAAAGTAAATAACCTCACATTTATCCACATTATGCTTCACCTTCCATGCATTTACCCACTCATTCAACTTGTCTAAATTGCACTGAAGCATCTCTGCATCCTCCTCACAGCTCACCCTCCCACCCAGCTTTGTGTCATCTGCAAACTTGAAGATATCACATTTAGTGCCCCCATCCAAACCTTTGATGTACATTGTGAACAGCTGGGATCCCAAACACTGATCTCTACGGTACCCCGCTGCCTGTCACTGAGGAAAAAGACCCATTTCTTCCTGTAGAGATAGTACGAACTGCTGATGTTGCAGTCAGAGATAACACAGTGTAGAGCTGGAGGAGTACAGCAGGCCAGGTAGCATCAGGGGAGCAGGACATCTGACATTCCACGTCGGGACCCTTCCTCAGAAATGGTCCTCCAGCTCCACACATTTTCATTCCGACTCTTTGTCTCCTGCCTACTAGCCAGTTCTCTACCTATGTCTGTCCACTACCCCCACCCCCATGCACTTTAATTTTACACGCTAATTTCTTACGTGGGACCTTATCGAAAGCCTTCTGAAAATCCAAGTAAATCATGTCCACTGGATCCTTTTTTACGAATTCTGCTTACACCACTGAAAAATGTAAGTAGGTGTGTCACGCATGACTTCCGTTTCGTAAATCCATGCTGACTCTGACTGTTCCTGCCACTGCTTTCCAAGTGCACTGTACTTAAATATTTTTTAATGGACTCTAGCATTTTCTTGTTTACTGGTGTCAAGTTAATTGTTCTATAAAGTCCCTAGTTCCTCTTTTTTAAATTGTGCAATTTGTGGGGCATCGAGTGAAGAGGAGAATGGAACCTAAAGGGGAACCATGTGAAGCCAGATAGGAAGAGGGAGGTTTTCAAGAGGAGTTTGTGAAATGTGTCATAGGAGGCTCAGGTACTTAGTCTTTATATGATAGGTTCAAGCAGGTAATAACCAGTAAGTTAAATGCAAATAAAATGGGCAGAGATGGAAAAGGACATGCCACTTCTCTGTCACTCACCTAACAAAGTGGAAAATGTATTCATTTGACCTTCAGTACAAAGCTTTAATATTAAATGCAAAGAAATGCTGACATTTACTCACTACCTTTTGTCTGTTAATGACATAGAATTGCAGCACACATCACCTCTGTTTCTTCATTGCCTCATCCCGCTCTCTTTCTACCTCACTTGGCTATAGGAATCAGGGCAAATGTAATCCTCAGAATTCACTCCCTGTGATAGCGACTAACAGCTGGAGGCACTGGATGCTGCAAAGGCTATGGTCTCTGCCAATATTCAGGCAGTAGTGCTGAAGACAAGAGCTTCAGAACTTGCCACATGCCCAGTCAGATCGCTCCAGTACAACTCAAACCTTGGCTCGACACAACAATGTGGAAAATCACCCAGGTATATCCTGTAAACGAAAAGCAGGACAAATCCAACCCAATCAATTACCACCCCGTTGACCTACTCTCGATCATCAGGAATGTGATGGAAGGTGTCAGCAACAGTGCTATTAAGCAGTACCTGCTCAGTGATGCCAAGTTTGGGTTCTGCCAGGGTCACTCAGCTCTTGACCTCTTGGCCTTGGTCCAAACATGGATAAAACAGTTGAGTTCCAGAGGTGAGGTGAGAGTGAAAGCCCTTGACATCAAGGCTGCGTTCCACTGAGTGTGGCATCAAGGAGCCCGAGAAAAACTGGAATCTGCAGGAATCTGGGAAAAACTCTCTGAGGTGGTGGTTGGGGGTGGGGGGGGGTGTGGTGGGGGGGGAGGTGGTAGTCATGCTCAGCACAAGATGGTGTTGATTGTTGGAGGTCAGTTGCCTCAGTTCCAGGGCATCTCTGTAGACGTTCCTCAGGTAGTGTCTGGGCCCAACTATCTTCAGCAGCTTCATCAATGACCTTCCATCTATCTTAAAATCAGAAATGGAAGGTTTACTCATGATTGCACAATGGTCAGCACCATTCGTAACTCCTCACATTTTGAAATAGTTCATGTTCAAATGCAGCAAGACCTGAAAAATATCCAGGCTTGGGTTAACAAGTGCCAAGTATCATTCGTGCTGCATAAGTGCTAGACAATGACATCCTCAATAGCAGGGAATACTCCCCACTTGCCTGGATTTGTGCAGGTCTGACAGTAACACTGAAGGAATGACAATATATTTCCAAGTCATGATGGTGAGTGACTTGAAGGGGAACCTGCATGTGGTAGTGATCTCATGTGCACACAGAATGGTGAGGTAGATCTTTTCAATCGTTTTGCCAAAGCAAAAAATGTCTTGTTAATGTAATTTGCAGGAGTAAGTATAGAATTGAGGTAAAAAAGGTCAATCGGCCCATCACATTGGCACTGCCTCTCCAATTAAGTAATTGACCCAATGCCCATTCCCCTACCTTTTCCCTGTAACCCTCATGTTTTTGTATTTAAGATGGCAGCCGAACAATTCTGAGATTCTGTGATTCCTGGGCAATACTTGCACTGCCCAGATTATTTAATTTCTTTCTGATTGTGGGGCTTTGCTGACTGTCAATGGGGTGCTGCATATCCTGTGACAATGATCACATTTTACAAAGAAACAAAGAAACCTACAGCACAGGAACAGGCCCTTCGGCGCTCCAAGCCTGCGCCGATCAAGATCCTCTGTCTAACCTGTCATCTATTTTCTAACAGTCTTGTGTCCATGTGCTCCCTGCCCATCCATGTACCTGTCCAAATATATCTTAAAAGACGCTAACATGTCTGCGTCTACCACCTCAGCTGGCAACGCATTCCAGGTGCCCACCACCCTCTATGTAAAGAACTTTCCACGCATATCTCCCTTAAACTTTCCTCCTCTCACTTTGAACTCATGACCCCTAGTAATTGAGTCCCCCACTCTGGGGAAAAGCTTTTTGCTATCCACCCTGTCTATAACCCTCATGATTTTGTAGATCTCAATCAGGTCCCCCCTCAATCTCCGTCTTTCTAATGAAAATAATCCAAATCTACTCAATGTCTCTTCATAGCTAGCACCCTCCATACCAGGCAACATCCTGGTGAACCTCCTCTGCACCCTCTCTAAAGCATCCACATCCTTTTGGTAATGTGGCAACCAGAACTGTACACAGTACTCCAAATGTGGCCGAACCAAACTCCTATACAACTGCAACATGACCTGCCAACTCTTGTACTCAATACCCCGCCCAATGAAGGAAAGCATGCCATATGCCTTCTTGACCACCCTATTGACCTGCGGTGTCACCTTCAGGGAACAATGGACCTGAACACCCAGATCTCTCTGTTCATCAATTTTTCCTAGGACTTTTCCATTTACTGCATAGTTCGCCCTTGAACTTGATCTTCCAAAAGGCATCACCTCGCAATTGCCCGGATTGAACTCCATCTGCCATTTATCTGCCCAACTCTCCAGTCTATCTATATTCTGCTGTAATCTCTGACAGTCCCCTTCACTATCAGCTACTCCACCAATCTTAGTGTCAACAGCAAACCTGCTGATCAGACCACCTACACCTTCCTCCAGATCATTTACATATATCACAAACAACAGTGGTCCCAGCACAGATCCCTGTGGAACACCACTGGTTACAGGTCTCCAATTTGAGAAACTCCCTTCTACTACTACCCTCTGTCTCCTGTTGCCCAGCCAGTTTTTTTATCCATCTACGTAGCACACCCTGGACCCCATGTGACTTCACGTTCTCCATCAGCCTGCCATGGGGAACCTTATCAAACGCCTTACTGAAGTTCATGTATATGACATCTATAGCCTTTCCCTCATCAATCAACTTTGTCACGTCCTCAAAGAATTCTATTAAGTTGGTAAGACATGACCTTCCCTGTACAAAACCATGTTGTCTATCACTGATAAGCCCATTTTCTTCCAAATGGGAATAGATCCTATCCCTCAGTATCTTCTCCAGTAGCTTCCCTACCACTGACGTCAGGCTCACTGGTCGATAATTACCTGGATTATCCTAGCTGCCCTTCTTAAACAAGGGGACAACATTAGCAAGTCTCCAGTCCTCTGGGACCTCACCCGTGTCTAAGGACACTGCAAAGATATCTGTTAGGGCCCCGGCTATTTCCTCTCTCGCTTCCCTCAGTAACCTGGGATAGATCCCATCCGGACCTGGGGACTTGTCCACCTTAATGTCTTTTAGGATACCTAACACTTCCTCCTTCCTTATGTCAACTTGACCTAGACCAAGCAAACATCTATCCCTAACCTCAACATCTGTCATGTCCCTCTCCTTGGTGAATACCGATGCAAAGTACTCGTTAAGAATGTCACCCCTTTTCTCTGACAGTGCATAATTTTCCTTCTTTGTCCTTAAGTGGGCCAATCCTTTCTCTAGTTACCCTCTTGCTCTTTATATATGAATAAAAGGCTTTGGGATTTTCCTTAACTATGTTTGCCAGCAATATCTCATGTCCTCTCTTAGCCCTCTTAATCCCTTTTTTCAGATTCGCTCTACATTCCCGATATTCTTGCAAAGCTTCGTCTGTCTTCAGTCGCCTACACCTCGTGTATGCTTCCTTTTTTCTCTTGGTTAGTCTCACACTTGTCATCCATGGCTCCCTAATCTTGCCTTTTCTACTCCTCATTTTCACAGGAACATGTTTCTCCTGCATACTAATCAACCTCTCCTTAAAAGCCTCCCACATATCAAATGTGGATTTACCTTCAAACAGTTTCTCCCAATCTACATTCCTCAGATCCTGCCAAATCTTGGTGTAGTCGGCCTTCCCCCAGTTTAGTACTCTTCCTTTAGGACCACTCCTATCCTTGTCCATGAGTATTGTAAAACATACGGAATCGTGGCCATGATTTCCAAAGTAGTCCCCTACTGTAATATCACCTGGCCGGGTTCATTCCACAGCACCAGGTCCAGTATGGCCCCTTCCCGAGTTGGACTACATACATACTGCTCTAGAAAACCATCCTGGACACACCTTACAAATTCAGCTCCGTCTTGACCCCTAACACTGAGTGAATCCCAGTCAATGTTGGGAAAATTAAAATCTCCCATCACCACCACCCTGTTTCTCCTACACCTTTCCGTTATCTGTTTACATATTTGTAACTATCTCACGCTCGCTGTTGGGAGGCCTGTAGTACAGCCCCAGCATTGTTCCTGCATCCTTCCTATTTCTGAGTTCTACCCATATTGCCTCACTGCTTGAGTCCTCCATGGGTCCCTCCTTCAGTATAGCTGTGATATCATCTTTGAGATTTACTGCAACTCCTGCACCCCTTTTACCTCCCTCTCTATCCCGCCTGAAGCATCGATATCCTGGGACAACTAGTTGCCAGTCATGCCCTTCCCTCAACCAAGTCTCAGCAATAGCAATAACATCATATCTCCAGGTACTGATGCAAGCCCTAAGCTCATCTGCCTTGTCGACTACACTTCTCGCATTAAAACAAATGCACCTCAGACCACCTGTCCCTTTGTGTTCATCATCTGTTCCCCGACTACTATTCCCTTTCGTCACACTGACTCCATTATCTAGCTCCCTACAGGCTTTCGTTTCTACCTCTTTTCTGTCCAATATTTGGTTCCCATCCCCCAGCCGCATTAGATTAAACCCTCCCCACAGCATTAGCAAAAGCACCCCCAAGGACATTGGTTCCAGTCCGGTTCAGGTGTAGACCGTCCAATTTGTAATAGTCCCACCTTCCCCAGAACCAGTTCCAATGTCCCAAAAATCTGAACCCCTCCCTCCTACACCATCTCTCAAACCACGCGTTCATCCTGGCTATTCTTTCATTTCTGCACTGACTAGCACGTGGCACTGGTAGCAATCCTGACGTTACTACCTTTGAAGTCCTACTTTTTAACTTGTCTCCTAACTCCCTAAATTCTGCTTGTAGGACCTCATCCTGTTTTCTGCCTATATCGTTGGTGCCTATATGCACCATGACAACTGGCTGTCCACCCTCCCCCTTCAGAATGTTCTGCAGCCGATCGGAGACATCCCTGACCCGTCCACCTGGGAGGCAACATACCATTCGGGAGTCCCGTTTTCGACCGCAGAACTGCCTATCTACGTCCCTTACAATTGAATCTCCAATGACTATCGTCCTTCCACTCTTTTTCCTGCCCTTCTGTACAACAGAGCCAGCCATGGTGCCGCTTCATCAGCTGTGAGATATTCTGAAGTTGACAAAGGCACTATATAAAGTCGCTTTCTATTTCCCTTCTTTTCTTGAGAAATTTCTATCTTCAGTCCCACTGCAAACTGTGTCCCTTTGACATTTTTCTCCTTGATCATTGCTCGAGGCTGGACTAGGCTGCTTGTGATCCTGGCCTTTCATTTGTTTCCAATCCCACATTGTCTTCACCAGTAAGATCACCAGTTTTCACCTCTTCTTTGGCTGGTGCCATGGGATCTTTTACGTATGTTGACAGACCAAGCAGAGCCACAGTTTAACATATTTTTTGCAAGATAACAACTCCAACAGGTCAGCGCTACTTCAGTTTTCTCTGGACAAGACAGAAATGTGCATCGTTCTAACAATTTGCTACACAGTATTCAGTTTGAAAGGGACTAGACAGAAAATTAATACAGGCTTGAATAATTACCCTGGGGCCTACAGTCCATAAGGTTAGTAATGGTTCATCAGCTGCTGTGCTTGTGTTTCTCATATCTAGTTACCAGTGCCCGACACTGTCAGGGGATGGGATCCACTGGATAGATTGAGGACATGAAGAATATCAGGGGCACTGTCAACAGCAATTCAAATTTTTATAATACCTCACACAAATGTCCGTCTTTTCTTTTGTATGAAGAATGAGGTAGCAGAGGGTTGTCAATATCTTCCAAACCATGGAACTTTTCAAATCTTTCCAGAGGGGGGAGGGCACATATCTGGAGGAGGATGCAATTGTTGACAAATAATTAATGCAAGGCTGCTTGGCAGTTGATAAAATGACACAATTTGATTTATTGCTGTCATGTGTAACTGTTGTCTTATGTACTTTACAGGCAGATCGTACTATACAAACATTTCAATTCTCAGCAGCAACTTGAAAGATTTGGAGTGGCGATTTCACACGCAGAAGGCATTAATTTAAATATTCATAACCTGGCACGCTTAAATCAATTGTTCTAAACTTTATGCTGTAGTATCTGTGCCTAATGCATTTTTTTAATCTTAATGGGCTGCTTATCTGAATCAAGCATAAAATTACGAACAGAAGAGGATAACTGTAAATTGAGAATGAGATTTTGCTTTTTTAACCAGTTTTTTTGCTTCTTAGTCTTTAGAATCTGCCTGTCCATCTTCATGAGTTCATGTGTTTATGATTTTTCTCTCTATCTGACTCACACTTAGGTGTCCCCAGTTTCTATTGTCATTTATTTTCATGCCAAACATTGAATTCATGTATAACTTTAACAAACTTTGACTTTCATTGGCAAGTCAACCCTAGTGAGGCCCTTAGGGGATAGTTTTCATAAACTGATGGACAATGTGCCCATCTTTGGGGGACCCTGAGAACCAGCTCATTATCAAATCCATCCGCTGAAATCAATGGGATAAGGATTGGTTGGGTTTTTTCAATGGATGGTAATCCTTGCTGTAATTTACTGCCCGTGCAGCAAAATTGAAAATGATTTCCCAAAGCCACTGAGCTGAGAATGACCCATGTCAACCCCTGGCCTGGAATCTAGAGGAGAAGTTAATTTATTTGATGTCAATCCCTAATTGAAACTTCACGGGGCACCAAACTCGTGGACGCTTAATATGTATGTGAATTTCAATGACCCTTCCCTCAATAATATAAGGCACTTGGAAGGACATTTTGTCACTGCTTAGCTGCCTTAAGAAAGTGATAGTTTTCACCCAAAAGGCAGAAAGAACGTAATGAGACTTTCCTTGCAATAGTTTTGTGTCATTGACCAGACATTCTAATCATATAGGTCAGGGGCTTTCAGATAGTGAAAGACTGGACTGGCGATCACAGCAGCTCCAGAGGCATCCTTGAGCTGTAGATGAGATTTCTGCCCCTCACTCAATAAAACTTCTCAGTTCAGGAGCCTATTGGCTAATACGATTGTCTGGCAACTTTGTAATCCCGAGAGTACTGGTGGCCAGGGCTGGGATTAAAAGAAGTACATAGGATCTTATGTCCCAGAGTCTGGAACAGGGTGAAGGGACAGAGAACTCACTGAGGGAACAGAACTGTGAGGGAGCAAGGGACGGTACCCTACTGACCTTCCCGCCCAAGGATCCATAGTGTGGCCATTAGGCTTCCTCTGCTCTTTTTACAGGAGGAGAAATATTTCTGTGTGATTGCTGATGCCAGGTTCACCAGCTAGCTTCACATACTTTTACATGTCAGCCCAGATTGTTGGATAAGGTGTGCCACCATCAGTCCCCAGGCAGTTACAGGAATGAGATGGGAGAATCAGTTTCCAAACACATTGATAGACCCAAAGGGTTTGCTGCATCTTTAAGTGGTTGCGTGCAAAACAGCAGCATTTACCATAGTTAAATATGCTTGCTAAAAGATACATCAGGGTTTGAGAGATCTTTGTGTTTGATGTTCTTACAAGGGCTGTGAACAAAAGATAGTGGTGGTTAGGGTGAGCATATTGAAAGTGAAGTGAGCAGATGTATACAAAACAGGAGACATATCAGGAACAAAAAACAAAGTTTCTGGAAAAGGTCAGCAGATCTGGCAGCATCTGTGAAGGAGAAAACTGAGTTAACGTTTTGGGTCCTGTGACCCTTCCTCAGAACTGATAGAAATATGATAGACGTATGAAATATGATAGACATATCAGCTAAAAGAGTGTACTAATGGGAAGAATCTCCACACACCAGTTACCTGTCTAAATCCTCACTCTCTTTATATTTAAAGGCATAAAATTCAAGGGGCAAATTGAGATATATGCTGGAGCCCATGTCAGAAATTGCAAACAGAGCTGGAAAAGGTGCATTATTGCTGGTTTCAGCCAAAGATGTGTGGTTTTCTACACTTGTACAATTCTTCAGAAACTCTATGATATATCTTGCAGAACCAATAATCTATGGTTCTACAGTTGTTGGGTACTGTCACCACTTTCTGTTAGATGCTGAAACATATACAGTCCAACATGCCTGACAATGCGATTGGGAGGTTTTCACCGTACTGAAAACATGCCCATCTGTTGCACTAAAATAAAAACAGAAAATGTTAGAAAAAAAACACTGCAGGTCCTGCAGGATTTATGGAGAGAGAGAGAGAGAGAGAGAGAGAGAGAGAAATAGATTTGATGTCTGGAGTTGAGTGCTTTGTTTTCGAAATTTCGGATGAATTTGTATAGCTGTAAAAGTCCTGGCTTGGATTGTACCGCCTCACCTGGGAAAGGAGAGGCTAGCAGGCTGGTTTATCTGATAGAGAAATAACAGCAAGGGCTTTGGCAGAGTGACAGTCATGGAAGATCAGTTGCTGTCATTCTAAGTGAGACATCAGGATTATGCCACACAGAAGCACTGGAATTGGGAATGGAGGATGTAGTCATGTCTCTCTATTCCTAGTAAACTGCTGGAGCATTGATTGTTATATTGCTTTGAGCACTGGAATTTGAAGGCAAGATGCTCACTCAGGCATTATCCTCTTCCCTTAACAGTGGTCATTACCCGCTTGGCATCCATTACCTGCAGATCCTGCTTCTGTGTTCCCCTTCAAAGTAGATGTAGTGCCAGTACACTGGTTGGACAGACATTAACTCTTGTGTGTTTGCAAAAACTGCAGATGCTGGAGTCAGAGATAACACAATGTGGAGCTGGAGGAACACAGCAGGCCAGGCAGCATCACCGGCACTCGCAAGGCTATGGTCCCCCAAGTGCCGCTTCGCCGCTACCGCCATCTCTCATGGCCGACCGCTCCTGCCATCTCTCAACGCCGACCGCTGCCACCACCCGGGCTCACGCTGCAACCCAGCCACTGCCACGGTCCATCACTGCCTCCAAGAGGGAAGTAAGAAACACTACAAACTAAAGAAAAACACTGAAAAAGGGTAGAAGAGAGGAAAGCGGGTGGAATAGAAGAGATCCAGGCTCAACCGCCTACTCCGACCCCACCATCTTGGACAGAGATTATGACTGAAGTTAGGGTCTTGGTCGACAGAGAATGTTGCCAAGTGAATGAAAGGTGTGTAATGAAGGGAACAGTATGTGAGGCTAGTAGTTTACTTGGAAAGAAAAGGAGAAGAAAACTGGCGGTGGATTAACTGACCTTGGCCACTTGTATTGAGATTATTGAACTTCTCGCTGCACTGCTTGCAGGTCTCTGGGTTTGGACTGCTTGTGTCGAACATGGTGGTGAGCTGCTCCAAGCCTTTCTTAGTAATCTCTGGAAGCTTCCTGGCCCCATGGAGGAAGAGGGCTCTCTCGCTCTGATTCCTCCTATAGCAAGGCCTCCCACGCCAAGGCTTTCAATGCTGTGCCACTAGTTTTTAAAGGTTCTTTCGGCACTTATCTTCCCTTTTTGAATTCTTTCATGAAATGCAGGCATTGCTGGCAAGGCCAGCATTTGTTGGCCATCCTTAACTGCCTATAAACTGAGTCACTTGCTTGGCCATTCCAGATGGCAGTTAAGAATCAACCACATTGCTGCAAGTATGGGGTCACATGTAGGCCAGACCAGGGTGGCAAATTTCCTTCCCTAAAAGATATTAATGGACGAGGTGCACTTTTATAACAGTCAACGATAGCTTCAGGACCACTGTTACTGAGGTTATCTTTCAATTCCAGATTTGCTGATTGAGTTAAAATCCCAATTCCACTTCCAATCCTCGTGCAGTCAGAATGCACTTCGCTTTTAAGAATTGCAGGCTCACTTTAAATGATTCTAACCTTGACGAGCTCGGGCCCCTTGCTGAGGGGCATTGATGCTGTGCAGCATCTTCAGCACTGAGCTGCATGCCACCATCATTATCACCAGCAGTTTGTGTGCTCTCTGCATCGTTTTGAATTGGCATGAGTTAATTGACCATTACAATCTGTTTCCCCCCCTTTTAAGAGACTAATGAAGTCTGTCTCCAGAGTCTCTGAACCAATATCCATTGTGATGAGGGATCCCCACATTCTAATAAACCTCTTTGTGAAAAAGAAATGTTTCTCTATCATCCATTGAGTAATAATCTCAAGTTTATATCCCTTGTCACTAATTCAGAAACCAGTGCGTGTACAAATCCAACACAGCAGTCGCCAGTATTAATAATCCTGAATCCAATTTGCATTTTAATGGCCCTTTCTACCTGCCATCTAATTTAGTGATCTAAGTGTCTATGCCTTAGATTTCAATGTGGGTACGCAGTATTTGCTTTTAATAATTGGCACATTAATGTTAACACTGCGTGTCCACTGTGATAGATGGCAGTTAAAAAAATTTAAGGTGAATTAACAATAAATATTCTAAAGCCAAAAAATCCTTTCTGATCCATTGCCCCCCTCTTTTAATAGAACCCTCTGGAATCTCATCACAAAGGTAAATGCTCTCAAACCAGGTGTCAGGATCATGTTGATACTTTTTGACAATATGACTTTGTGAGAATTCAGGATATGTTTGAATCAGTTGGCACAGGCTAAGTACTTACTGAACTCCCCAAGGTGGCTGGTGCATTTGATATGCTATAAATGGTGACTTTGAATGTGCTGCCTACGGTTGGCACCATTTATGGTTGTGCAGAATAAACCTGGAGAGTGTCAGTGGTAAGGGCTCTCATTTCTTTCAATGTACTTTTCCTGAAATTAACTAACCGCTTTTCATTCCTCTGTCTCACCTGCACCTGCCATGCTCTAACCATTTGCCGAGCTTCGCAAAGTGAATGCCCTCGTGAGTTTTATTTAAGCAGCCTTCACTTGGTTCCTCCATCATTTGGGATGCTACTCTCCCCGAACAAACTATAGCTATCAGCAGGAACCTGGCAGCGCCTGGGATAAAGGAAAGTGGCTGATTTGTGGTGGTGTCTTCCCGCCTTTGAGTGCCACACAAGAGTTAAAGTCTGGCACAAACAGCTGGATTTCTAAGCTTCAGGAAGTATGCCATATGGTCTGGCATGCCAAAGGCATTAATGTGCTGATATCTGTTGAGTGCAGAGCCAGTCATGTCATTCCATTCTCCAGCTGTCTGGACAAGTATTCATTTCCTATATGGACAGGCAGATCAAAGTAGTCAGAACAGATCATTGGGCTTCTCAGAAATGCATTAAAACACTCAGTTCCAATATCTCATGCAATTGATGTCCTGGGGATCTTTTTCAAGGAACAGGTTGATTGACAACCAAATTTCAGGTGAAGCAGTGAATCAGTTTTATAATTCTCTGCTGAACCTTTCACCTTTGGTGGAGCGTTCAATAGCCAGGAAATTGCATTGCAGCTAATACTTGCAATGAATCTACCAGCCAGTTTGAAATTATTTGATACACACTGCTGCAAGATTTTTTAACTTAATGTGAAGAGTAGGGAAACCATATTTGAGTTGGGAATTAGTTCAAGGAAACAGCCCTTGTCATTTCATTCTGAAGAGAATAGTCACTACAAATCTATTGTTTGTACGGGACCAATCATTTAATTTCTGTGAGGTTGTCTGATGGTTTGTGACATCCCAGCAGTCTGAACAAGTCTACACTCTCTTACCTACTGAAAACTAGAACAACTGCAACTGACTGTGATATATTTCACTGAGTTCAAGTGCATTGACAATGATGCAGCAGCCAATGACGAGTCTTATATTTGTATGAAACATATACCAGAAGGTGTTAAAATATAATTTTACGTATAAACACCTAACAAATGGATATTCAGGCCATTTCATTTTTATTGGCTCTTGGGGAGAGTCATCTATTTCGACCCACTGCCCTGTTCTTCCCACATAGCCCTGTAATTTTTCAATTTCCCTCTTTGAGTTCATAAATGATTATTGAACAGTACCAGTTAAACAGGTTCCAGTTTCAAGCAACTCATTGCATTTTGTTTTCTGAAAACATTGTCCCATAACGTTTTGAACTCTACTTTCAAATCTTTCCTCAACCCTGACCACTCAACAAAGTAAAGGCCCAACTTCTCAGGACTCCCTACATATCTGAAGTCTCTTACTCAGCTTGTTGTAGAATTCCATCATATCTGTCTTGTCATTGGAATGGTACTGTGCAATATTCCCAAATGTCAATTGGGGAGGTGCAGTTGTAATAGTAACATCACTGGAACAGCAATTCAGAATCCCAGGTTAACGTACCGGGACAACAAAATGTGAGGCTGGATGAACACAGCAGGCCAAGCAGCATCTCAGGAGCACAAAAGCTGACGTTTCGGGCCTAGACCCTTCATCAGAGAGGGGGATGGGAAGAGGGAACTGGAATAAATAGGGAGAGAGGGGGAGGCGGACCGAAGATGGAGAGTAAAGAAGATAGGTGGAGAGAGTATAGGTGGGGAGGTAGGGAGGGGATAGGTCAGTCCAGTGAAGACGGACAGGTCAAGGAGGTGGGATGAGGTTAGTAGGTAGATGGGGGTGCGGCTTGGGGTGGGAGGAAGGGATGGGTGAGAGGGAGAACCGGTTAGGGAGGTAGAGACGGGTTGGACTGGTTTTGGGATGCAGTGGGTGGGGGGGAAGAGCTGGGCTGGTTGTGTGGTGCAGTGGGGGGAGGGGACGAACTGGGCTGGTTTAGGGATGCAGTAGGGGAAGGGGAGATTTTGAAACTGGTGAAGTCCACTTTGATACCATTAGGCTGCAGGGTTCCCAGGCGGAATATGAGTTGCTGTTCCTGCAACCTTCGGGTGGCATCATTGTGGCAGTGCAGGAGGCCCATGATGGACATGTCATCTAGAGAATGGGAGGGGGAGTGGAAATGGTTTGCGACTGGGAGGTGCAGTTGTTTGTTGCGAACTGAGCGGAGGCGTTCTGCAAAGCGGTCTCCAAGCCTCCGCTTGGTTTCCCCAATGTAGAGGAAGCCGCACCGGGTACAGTGGATGCAGTATACCACATTGGCAGATGTGCAGGTGAACCTCTGCTTAATGTGGAATGTCATCTTGGGGCCTGGGATAGGGGTGAGGGAGGAGGTGTGGGGGCAAGTGTAGCATTTCCTGCGGTTGCAGGGGAAGGTGCCGGGTGTGGTGGGGTTGGAGGGCAGTGTGGAGCGAACAAGGGAGTCACGGAGAGAGTGGTCTCTCCGGAAAGCAGACAGGGGTGGGGATGGAAAAATGTCTTGGGTGGTGGGGTCGGATTGTAAATGGCGAAAGTGTCGGAGGATGATGCGTTGTATCCGGAGGTTGGTAGGGTGGTGTGTGAGAACGAGGGGGATCCTCTTAGGGCGGTTGTGGCGGGGGCGGGGTGTGAGGGATGTGTAGCGGGAAATACGGGAGACGCGGTCAAGGGCATTCTCGATCACTGTGGGGGGAAAGTTGCGATCCTTAAAGAACTTGGACATCTGGGATGTGCGGGAGTGGAATGTCTTATCGTGGGAGCAGATGCGGCGGAGGCGGAGGAATTGGGAATAGGGGATGGAATTTTTGCAGGAGGGTGGGTGGGAGGAGGTGTATTCTAGGTAGCTGTGGGAGTCGGTGGGCTTGAAATGGACATCAGTTACAAGCTGGTTGCCTGAGATGGAGACTGAGAGGTCCAGGAAGGTGAGGGATGTGCTGGAGATGGCCCAGGTGAACTGAAGGTTGGGGTGGAAGGTGTTGGTGAAGTGAATGAACTGTTCGAGCTCCTCTGGGGAGCAAGAGGCGGCGCCGATACAGTCATCAATGTACCGGAGGAAGAGGTGGGGTTTGGGGCCTGTGTAGGTGCGGAAGAGGGACTGTTCCACGTAACCTACAAAGAGGCAGGCATAGCTGGGGCCCATGCGGGTGCCCATGTCCACCCCCTTAGTCTGTAGGAAGTGGGAGGAGTCAAAAGAGAAGTTGTTGAGGGTGAGGACAAGTTCAGCTAGGCGGATGAGAGTGTCGGTGGAGGGGGACTGGTCGGGCCTGCGGGACAGGAAGAAGCGGAGGGCCTTGAGGCCATCTGCATGCGGAATGCAGGTGTATAGGGACTGGACGTCCATGGTGAATATGAGGTGTTGGGGGCCAGGGAATTGGAAGCCCTGGAGGAGGTGGAGGGCGTGGGTGGTGTCACGGACGTAGGTGGGGAGTTCCTGGACCAAAGGGGAGAAAATGGAGTCCAGATAGGTGGAAATGAGTTCGGCAGGGCAGGAGCAGGCTGAGACGATGGGTCGACCAGGGCAGGCAGGTTGCTGAGACGATGGGTCGACCAGGGCAGGCACCCACCACAGCAAATGGTGGAATTTAAATTTAATTTTAAAAAAAGCCTAATGATGACGTTTGATTACTGTGAAAACCCACCTGGGTCACTAGTAGATAGCAAAAACAGCAGATGCTGGAACCAGAGATAACACAGTGTGGAACACAGCAGACCAGGCAGCATCAGACGAGCAGGAAAGCTGACATTTTGGGTCAGGCCCCTTCTTCAGAAATCTGATGAAGGTGCTTCTCTTGATAGGATGGATTCAGAGGACCTTCACTCTGGTGGGAAGGTGCAAAATAAAGGGGCACAGTCTTAAACTTAGTGCTAGGCTGTTCAACAGGGAAGCGAGGAAATTCTATCCCAAAAATAGCTGTGCATATAAGGGACCATTGCAGTTTTAGTCTGAATTTAATAGGCTTTCTCGAGTAAATGGTATTCTCATGTTATAAATGGATGAAAGATGATAGTTCCTTTCTTTTTGTTTAGAAATGGACTTTTAAAAGTGATGACAGATCACATGGTGAGCAAGTGGACCAGCAGCTGTAACACAAAAACAAAAGGGCAATAGTACCCAATCTGGGGCAAAAACCAATGACACTGAGATTAAGAATCCAAATCATCACAGATTGAGCTATCTGGGGTTATCATCTGCATTAGCTGGCCCATCTCATTTGCATGCCTGACACAAGCCTCCAAAAATAATCTCTCTACTCCTTGCTGTGTCACAGAAAGCAGTTACCAAGAGGGCAGAGGAAACATCTCAAGAGCATCCTCAAAACCTCCCTGAAAAAAAAATGTGACCTCCAAGGTCACCCAAAGTGGAAAAGAAGCATGAGCAAAGGTGGCAAGCATTTTCAAGCATCTCCAACAGGGCCATGCACAAAGCAGCATGTGTAAAACTAGGCATCCTATCCCTGCCTCCTACTAGTAAGAGGGTCACTAACCCAGAACCCTTTGGGTGTAAGAAAGTAAACCTCACGACCAAGGGGCTACCTGAGTGAAGCAGCAGAGGAAAATGTTAGAAGGATCACTGATGTGGAATTTCTCTCCTATTAAGTGTAAGAATACTGCAACACTTTGGAACATAGAAAGTCCAGACTGTGTCTCCAGGCCCAGGCCACGAACAAAAGAAACATATTGAAGCTCATTATGTCCACAGAGGTACTAACAGCAACAATCTAGCTCCTAAGGTTATAGAGTCGTACAGCTGTACAGCATGGAAGTAGACCCTTTGGTCCAATTCATCCATGCTGACCAGATATCCTAAATTAGTTGAGTCCCATTTGCTAGCAGTTAGCCCATATCTCTTTAAACCCTTCTTATTTGTACACCCATCTAGATGCCTTTTATATGTTGTAATTGTACCAGCCTCCACCACTTTCTTTGACAGCTCATTCCATACATGCACCACCCTCTGCATGAAAAAGTTGCCTCTTAGATCCCTTTTAAATCTCTCCCCCTCACCTTAAACCTATAACCTCGATTATTGGACTCCCCCGCCCTGGGGAAAAAGCCTTATCTATTCACCCTATCCATGCCCCTCATGATTTTATAAACCTCTGTAAGGTCACCCCTCAGCTCCTGACATTCCAGGGAAATTAGCCCCAGTTTTTTCAGCCTTTCCCTATCGCTCAAACCCTCCAACTCAGGCAAACATACTTATAAATCTTGTCTGAATCCTTTAAAGCTTCACAATATCCTTCCTAGATTCAATGAATTCAAAGAACATCAATTACATATCTCCAAATTTTTGATTCAGTCTGCTTTTACCATTCATGCCAGTCAACTACAACACCAGCAACAGAAAGCTGGACTGTAGGATATAACAGCCAAGTCGGCCTAAAATTTTCAGCTTCCTCAAAACCTGTTTATAGAGGGACCTTGATATTCGTCAGAAGACAACACATTCCCTGTCCAGTAAAATCACTGTTCCTTCTTGTCTCTAACTTTGAAGGAATTCTAAAGGTTGTCTTCAGCCATCTGGAACCACCTGAATGTTAACTCTCGACAGAAGGAAGCCTTTCTCACTGGGCTGTGATATTGCCATGAATTGATATTCACACTTCTGGTTTAAGTATTCATAGATATAAAACTTCTTCATTTCCTCTATCATTCTTGTGTGTGCTTGTGCGTGTGAGTGTGTTTGAAGTTGTGAAGATGTGAAGGACCTTTTATAGCTTGAATGTAGGAATAAATAATATTCCAGTTTTGAATCTGAGAGAAGTTGCTGTGTGCCATGTTAAAACTTGGCTTCGCAAACATTAGTTTAGGGAACATGGTGCAGCCTTTAAGAATTAAATCAGATGGCAGACAAGGGGGACAAAAGAGCTCACTCTTCTTTCCCTTTTCCATTACAGCATCAAGGATCACTAGTTAAAGGAAGATAAGTGTTATTATGGTATAGATCAACCATAATGAATTCAAAGCATGGAACAGGCTGAAGGGCTGAAGTGGCCTATTCCTGTTCCTTGTTGCCCACTGTTCCCATGAGTGCATCCTTAGGACATCCTTAACATAGCTCTTCAGAAAGCGATAGGTACAAATTCCACATCTTGTATAGTCTACTGCCTGATGAACTCCGACACATCAGGGAATTTTCCTGTTAAGACATTTTGCATGCAACTTTAAAATTTTCCTCCTTTGAATGTACACAAAACATGTTTTAACAAGCCTGGTTAAAGTACTTAAACTGACAGCAACAATAAAGCATCTTCTGAGATAAATGATCTGCTTACAATTTATGAAAACCTCATCTCACTGAGCGAGACATTTAAGTGCTCAATCTGCTAATATCTCCCTTTGAAATTTATATTTCAGTAGTTCCATTTCAGTGCACCCTGAGATTGACATAAAGAGGGATTTAATAATAGGTAACTGTCCAAAACATAGCAACTTAACCTATACTTATCTGCAGCTCTCCACATCATTTCTGGTGGGTCTGCTTTGTATTGCATCATTGAGAATTAGCAGGCAGTAGGAATATAGGGTTGGGGATTCAGAACCACACACCCCCAACCCCGCCAACTAACAATAACCAGTCACAAGTTCCTTTCTAAGGGCACAGGACCAGGACCATTCAGGCACTAAGCTATTCCTTCTTCTTCTTTCTAAGACTCAATCCTTTCGCTTTCACTGTTGCATTGTCATAATCCTTCACTTTTTCTCACTTTGTTGGAGTATCATTAAAATGGAGCAGAACTGCAGAAAGCTGCAACACAAAGAGACTTAAGGGCACTTGTGCACAAACCACAGAAAGCCAACTCACAAGTAATCAGGAAGGCTATTGGAATGTTGGCTTTTATTCCCAGGAGATGGAGTATAAGCTGAATCAAGTCTTACTGCAACTGTACAGGTGCTGGTGAGACCACAGTTTTGCTCCCCTTATTTACAGAAAGATATCACTTTGTTGGAGGCAGTTCAAAGAAGGTTTACTGGGATGATCCCTGGTATGGAGGGCTTGCCTTAAGAGCAAAGGTTAAACAGGTCGGAACTCCTCTCACTGGAGCTTAGAAGAATAAGTGGTGCTCTCATTAAAATGTATAGGATTTTTTAAAGGGTTTGGCAGGATAAATGTTGAAAGGATGTTTCCCCTCATGGGAGAGTCTAGGACCGGAAGGCATAGTCTCAGAATAAAGGGGTGTTAATTTAAGATTGCGATGAGGAGGAATTACTTCTCTCAGAGGGTTATGTACTTGGAACTCCTCACCACAGGGAGCTGTAGGAACAGAGTCCTTATGTATATGAGTCCTGAGATAGGTAGATTATTGATCAGCAGTGGAATCAAGAGATACAACGAAAAGGCAGGAAAGTGGGCTTGAGGAACATTGGATCAGCCATGATCCTATTGAATGGTGGAACATGCCCAAGGGGCTGAATGGCCTACTTAGCTGTTCCTATTTCTTGAGGTCTTATGGAAGCTATTGAACAAATCTACCTCATTTATCATGTGGCTGATCGAACACACCCCTCCTCTTCTCATCTGTAATTTTTGTGATGCCTTCAGGAGTAGCAGGGCTTGATTTCCAGCATGACACCAGTGAGGCGTCACATATGTATGACACCATCTTCAGCCATTTCTGTCATCTTCAATACAGTTCTATTTCCCTCTTTCTCTCTACATTACCTGAAGAATTTCTATTCCATTATTTTTAGTTTTCCATTAGCCACACTTCTCCATCCTTTAATCCTTTATATTGAACAGTACCAGATATGACCTTTGCCTTTGAGTTCCCAAAGGTCAGATTATACAAAACCGAGATTACAGAAACCCAATGTGAGGCAAATTTGCTAGATTTCACAGGGCTAAGGAATGATTTAATGGAAGTTTTCCAGATATTAAGGGAAGTCAGTTAGATAGACATATTCCCACCACATTTTCCCATTTGTTTGCGAGACAAGGACGAGAGAACATCATCTAAAATGTGGAGTCAGATCTTTCAGGGCTTGGAGTAAAAGTTTGGAATGCTCTTCTACAAATGCCGATTGTTACCCGATCATCCATTATTTAAATATGAGATTGGCAGATTTTTTTGAACCAAAGTATTAAGGAATTTGAAATAAAGTGGAGCACTTGGAGTTGGATTGTAATTCAGCCGTTGTTTCATTGTTTTGGAAGATAAGTGGTCTCCTCCTGTTCTTATGCTGTGATTTTTTTTCTACATCACTGTCTAGTGCTCCAGAAACTCATGCCAGGAAACCATTTAAAACTATTTCCTCCAAAATGGTATATCATAATCATTGTTCATGAGGCACTCTTCTCCACCATGTCTGTAATGATGTCTGCTGTCTGTAAACATGGTTTCAAACTTTTAGTTGACTCGTCACTTCAAATCTCCCACCCAAACTCGCAAACCTTGTCTGTCTTTGACTGCCTCCTTAAGTTAAGCCAATCCCAGCAGAAACTAGAAGAGCATAAATCTTCAGGTGGCACGGTGGCTCAGTGGTTAGCACTGCAGCCTCACAGCACCAGGGACCTGGGTTTGATTCCAGCCTCGGGTAACTGTCTGTGTGGAGTTTGCACATTCTCCCCATGTCTGCGTGGGTTTCCTCCGGGTGCTCCGGTTTCCTCCCACAGTCCAAAGATATGCAGGCTAGGTGGATTGGCCATGCTAAATTGTCCGTAGTGTTCAGGGGTGTGTGGGTTATAGGGGAATGGGTCTGGGTGGGATGCTTCAAGGGGTGGTGTGGACTTGTAGGGCTGAAGGGCCTGTTTTCACACTGTAGGGAATCTAATCTTCACAGCACCCTGCAGACTTTGAGTCACCTTTCTGACCATTTTGCCTATCCACATTTCACTTCTACAACTTTCTAATGCCTTTGTTAAATATAGCTAAGCAGTTCAACACATTTTTTATCTCAACCCAACACTGTTTTATCTCCTAGGAAGGCTAGTAAAACTGAAAGAGGATAAGGGGTAATCTCATTGATTAAAGATACTATTATAACATTAGGAAGGGTGGATAAAGGTTACAGAAAACAATCAGTGGAGACTTTGGTTAGAACTGTGCTGTAAGAGAGAACCTAAACCAGTAATGAAAACCAAAAGAACTGCGGATGCTGTAAATGAAGAACAAAAACAAAGTTGACGGAAAAGCTCAGCAGATCCGTCTCCAGATCCGAAATGTTAACTTTGTTTTTTACCTTCACTGATGCTGCCAGACCTGCTGAGCTTTTCCAGCAACTTTGTTTTTGTTGTTGTAAAACTATAATGAGATTGTCTACAGCCCTTTGAGAGCAGTAATGAAGTGGTAGAATGTATCCATTCAATAATTAGAATGGTTAGTGGCAACAGCATAAATGTTTTAATGGCCAACTTTACATTCCATGGAGAATGAGAGTGAATTTTGAAAATTTTCTGGTAATGAGTGATAAGAAAGACTTACTTCATCATCTAGCAATAAGGAAACGTTTATCTAACAGTGATCATTTTATGGTCAAATTCAATGCTGAACAGGAAAACTTAATACCGCTCCTAGATTTTGATAAAGTTACATTCAGTTGGTGTATTTCACACAGCGGGTGGTGCATGTATGGAATGAGCTGCCAGAGGAAGTGGTGGAGGCTGGTACAATTACAACATTCAAAAGGCATCAGAATGGGTGTATGAATAGGAAGAGTTCATTGAGGGATATAGGCCAAATGCTGGCAAATGGGATGAGGTCAGATTGGGATGTCTGGTTGGCATGGGTGAGTTGGACCAAAGGGCCTCTTTCTGTTCTGTATGACTCTACAAATGGATGATTCATCTCGACCTCCTCCAGAGGTCCACAGCATTACAGATGCTTCTGCTGAACAGCCAGACTAGGCTGGAAATGTTAACTCTGCTACTCTCGCCATGATGTTACCAGGCCTGCAGAACTTCTCCAGCATTTTCTGTGTTTGTCACAGCTACCAATCTTCAGCCAATTTGATTCACTCTACTTGACATCCAGAAATGGCTGATGACACTAGATACTGCAAAGGTTAACGACCTTGACATCTTTCTGCTCTGGTACTGAATAATCAACCAGAACTAACCAAAACCCTAGCCATCAGTTTTGCTGCTGCTACAACATTGGCATCTATTTGGCAACATGAAAAATTGCCCAGCTATGTCCTGACCACAAAGAATACAACAAATCCTGCCCATCAGTCTACTCTCAATCATCAGAAAAATGATGGAAAGTGTCATTAACAGTGACGTCAAACAGCACTTAGTCAGCAATAACCTGCTCACTGATGCTCAGTTTGGGTTACCCAGGGCCACTCAGCTCATGACTTGATTAAAGGCTTGGTTCAGAAATGGGCATAACAGCTGAAATCCAGAGGGGAGGTGACAGCGACAAACTTGACACCAAAGCTGTTTTGTTTGAGTATGGCATTGAAGAGCCGCGGTACACTGATGTCAGTTACTAATAAGGAAGTCACAGGTTGGAGTCATACTGAGTACAAAGGACTATATTTGTGTTCCGGCATATTACTGCGGCAAATAACCTTCACCTCTTCACTCACCAAAGCTTGTTCACCACCAACAAGGCACAAGTCAAGAGTGTGATGAAATACTCCTCACTTGTCTGGATGAATGCCACTTCAACCACACTCCAGAAGTTGACACCATCCAGGACAAAGTAGCTGACTTAACTAAAAACCAAAAGAACCGCGGATGCTGTAAATGAGGAAGAAAAACAAAGTTGCTGGAAAAGCTCAGCAGGTCTGGCAGCATCTGTGGAGGAGAAAGCAGAGTTAACATTTAGGGTCCGGTGACCCTTCCTCAGAGCTGCTCTGAGGAACTGTTCTCAGTTCTGAGGAAAGGTCACCAGACCCGAAACATTAACTCTGTTTTCTCCTCCAAAGTAGCTGGCTTGATTGGTACCCCATTAACCTTTAACAGTCACTCACTTCACCATCAACATTGAAAGTATTGTGTGCCTCTACAAAATGCGCTGCAATATCTTACCAACGTTCCTTTGAGAACAGCGTTCAAACCCTTAATGTCTACCACTAAGAGGAAAGATAGGGGCTGTACAGGACCACCACGATATGCAGGTTCCCCACCAAGCTGCTCACCTGACGGAGAATGATATCTCCCCCCTTCACTATTGCTAGATCACAAACCTGGAATGTCCTACCTCACTGCATTGTGACTGTCCCTACTCCACACGGACTGCAGAGGTTCAAGAAGATGACTCAACATCACCTCCTCAAGGACAATTAGGGATTAGCAATAAATGCTGGCATGACCAGTATTACAGACATGTTGCGAACAAACACAAAGTTACGATGAAGTAAAGGTTTGCGTTAACATGACGTGGTTCTAACAAAAAGAGTTAGGGAAATATTGCAAACTTGTTAGCAGGTAATCATTAAATAACTTGTGTCTGTATTCAAAATAAAGAAAGTGGATGATATGCCTGAACTGCCAGGAAAATGAATATTTTTCAATGTTCAGAAGCCATTCAGGTTATCATAAACAAGGAAGCAAACTTTGGAAAAATAATGGAACTGACGGCTGGCAAATCATCATTTCACCTCAAGATTTTAATTTTAAAAATACTGCAGTTGTTTTAATCGTATTTTACAGTGTTCCCTTGATTCTGCAATTGATTCTTTCAGTTGGAAATATAATTCCATTATTTAAAAGATATGAAAAACATCTCCCCAGGAAATTATAGGCTGTTAGTCTAAATTTTGTTGCGGGCAAGTTATTGGAATCTATAATTGAAGACAAGATGAAAGAACACTTAGAGAAATTGAGCTGGTCAGAGGAAGGCCAGGCTAGATGTAAACAGGCTGCCAGTGTTTTTTTTTAGGAAGTAGCTTTAGTACTTAGGTGAATATCAAGACGTACAGTTTGTATGGACTTCTGGAAAAATCAATAAGAGACTGTTAGCTGAAAGTAAAGTTCATGAAATTGAAATCAAATTACTCACCAGGTTACAAGTGATATGTGCAGTAACAGACTGAAAGCAAGGATAATATAAATGAAAATAAAGAATGACTATCAAGAATTTTTCAAGGATGTTTGCTGAGGCCTCAACTGTAATGACTGAGGGAATAAAAAGCTGAGTAAGAGCCATTTAACAGCCTCAACAGTCTTGGGACAAGTAGATTCGGCATCTTACCCAGCCCTGTATTATGGGAAATACATAAAGGAAACCAGAAAGGTTGAGGGGAGATGGTGGGGGGGTTGGTGGGGGCTGGGGTAGTGGAGGTGGAGGAAAATTGGGAACAGGGTCAAGGTCTTAAATTGGACCCAAGCTGTCCTGGACTGAAATCTGGAGGCTCCTGGCCACGAAGCTCGATTTCACAGACCGAAATGCATGTGGATGCTGCAACAATTCCTGTTTTCAAGATACAAATGCAAAGATTTTTTTTAGATCAGGGTATCAAGTGTTAGAGAGGATAAATATGTAAATGAGGGTTACATGTAGATCAGTTATGGCCTGTATTAATTTTGGTCAGGGTGTAAGTATCTGGACGATTTACTCCTGTTCCACATATCCCAGTGTTGATATAAGAGTCATATATAATCCTCTTAACTTGCAAATATGGCACTGGAGGCCAGTTTCAAATATGGGAACTGATCCTTATGGGCAGAACATCTTTGAATTCAGTAAACGGGAATTGATTTTTCATTGTTATTCTGAGAATGATTCCACATGCAGTGACATGCCACTGTCCAAAGATGTGCTGTTCGGATTGACTGGCCATGCTAAAATTGTCTGCAGTGTCCAGAGATGTGCAGACTTGGTGGATTAGCCATGGTAAATGCAGGCTTATGGGGATAAGGCAGGGGTCTGGTTCTGGGTGGGATGCTCTTTGGAGGGTCGGTGTGACTTGATGGGCAGAATGACTTCTTTCCACACTGTAAGGATTCTATAGTTCTATGATTCTACATGAAACCTCAATAACACCTTAGATTTTTATTCCTAACACCACAATAGTGTTAGCCTGTGAGTCCCTCAGAAATGCTCCTGCTGTGTGTGCCGTTTGCTCACCTGAAATTTCTTTGAAGAGACCACTCAAGTGATTTGCTGTTCCATGGCAACTTGCAACAAAGATACTTGGTGACAAGGATTAGTTTGTCATATGTTCCGTAATGAGACAGGTGATTAGTTCCCACATTCATGTGGTTGTTTCCTCTGTTTAAAGCTGTCCGTGGCATCTAAGTCATTGAACATTTCAGTAAAAGCAGTGGGTTTTTATGACCTGCAATCTGCTCAAACTCACCTTCCAAAATGGGTAGACCTGAGCTGCTGCCAAAGTCAGATCCCAGGAGCAAGACAGAGTAAACATTATTGAGCTGGGAGGCCAGTATGTTCAGTTCTGGGCTTTCTATACAGAAAGCAATTAGCTACGAAGAGGGCTTTGACATTACTTTGCATATCAGGAAATACCACTGCACACAAAGGACAGTAGACATTTGGGACTCTTTTCTGAAAAAGGCATTTTATACTGAGACGATTGCTAATTTGAAATCTGAGTTTGATCCATCTTGGCTGATCAAAGATTTTATAGAATATGGAGCAAAAAGAGGTACGTATAGTTCAGCTGCAAATCAGCTACAAATGTCAGGGATTCAATGCTCTATTTGTATCCCTTTTTTCCCATACTACTGCTGTGTTGGAAGCATTGAGATAATTCTATGCTCCTGTACTCACAGCTGCCCTAGTGTGAGCTGGCTCAGAAGGGACTCTAGCCCTCTCATGGCACAATTCAGAAACATTGCCAGACACATAACTGTTAATATTCTGCTGATCCCAAATGGTTTCCCAGTCTTCAGGATGGCTTCTTTGCTGTGGCTAAGCGGTTTCATTTCTGGAGCACCACACCATCAGTCCCCAGAAGTTATTGTCCTTTGAAAGGCCAGTTGTTGCGCTTTGTATGACAAGAGAAAAACCAATAGCTGCTAAACTAATGTGTGTAGAGCAAAGCACAATGGAATAACTGGTACGTGTCTTGCTAGTTGCAAAAGTAGATTGCCTTTAGTTGAACATTTTAGTATCAATTATGTCAATGCATAGAATGCAAACCAATCTGTTTAACTACAGCACTGCACAATTCTTGAGAGAATCAAAGAATATGTAGCTCAGATGGAAGCCTTTTTGCCTGTACCAGATTTTTTTGTAAAATTCATTCACCGGATGAGGGTGTTGCTGGCTAGGCAACATTTATTGTCCACCCCTAATTTCCCAGAGGATAGTTAAGAGTCAGCGACATTGCTTGGGCCTGGAGTCACATGTAGGCTAGACCAGGTAAGGGTGGCAGTTTCCTTCCCTAAAGGACATTAGTGAACCGGATGGGTTTTTCCTGACAATTGGCAATGGATTCACAGTCGTCATTAGATCCTTAACTCCAGATACATTTATTGTATTCAAATTCCACCATCCGCCTTGGTGGGATTCAAACCCATGTTCCCAGTACATTATCCGGGTCTCTGGATTAACAGTCCAGCGATAATACCACAAGGCCATCACCCCCTGCTACAGGTACAGCTCTCCATTTAATCCCGCTCCATGGGCTTTCATGAGTTGCTCTTCTGTCCCAGTGTAAAGAGGGCATTGATTGAGATTTTAAATCGGAGTTGGTTGGGTCCTGTGTGGTTCATCAGACATGGAAGACAGGAGGGCTTTGAAATGGAAGTCTCGGGTATTAGGTGGAGAGTTGGTAAGGGATTTGCTGGAACTGGTAGTTCGGCCGGTTGCTTTACCTCCAATTTGACCCTCCAGATCTCTTCTTGCCCCCATTCCAAAAGGAGAAGGAGCAAACTAGCTACAAGCTTAGGACAACTGAATTCTCTTCATCATTTATTTAGATTTTCTCACATCAAATCTGGGCCAGAACGAAAGAGTAAACCAGAGTGTGTGAGATTTGGAACAATGTAAGTAAACAAGCAGGCTTCACCAGCGGGAATGTAAGGTTTAAGTCTATTGTTCCATGTGGACTGACATACATTCCAATTTATATTGCGGCCTTCCCCAAAGTTTCATTTTCCTCTTTCTGCTCATGTCACAGTTTTACAAATTCGTACATCCACATGACTATTCCAAAACTGCAAACTGGTAAATAATATCAGTAAACATAATTTAATCTAGCCTGCTCTATCCTAATGATTATTGATTACACAAAATGCACATAACTGTTGCAGGAAAATGGACCGCATCACTTAAGCCATATTATACATTATACTGTGTATTTCTTCCAGTTCATGTCCTGCAAAACACACAGCACAATGATACAAACAGAATCATCCCATTTTCCGTTCGCACGTAAAATAAATCTAAAATTATAAATGCAGAAACTTGTTTCATGCTAATGCACAATATTCATTTTCAAGAATCAGTTGTGGGTTGTGTTGATGGGAAAGGTTGGTTGAAAGCTCCAATACTTGCCAAAGGCATTTCATAATCATGTAGCAACCATTACCCTGCCAGCTACCTTTGGCCAGAAACTGAACTAGTCACATCATATAAATAGTACAGCTAAAACAGCAGGCCAGAGACTAGGGATTCTGGAGCAAGTAACTCACCTTCTGTCTCCCCAGAGCCTGTGAATCACCAACAAGTCACAAGCCAGGAGTGTGATGGAATATTCCCCACTTACCTTGATAAGTGCAGCTCCAGCAATATTCAAGAAAATCAATGCTATCCAGCCATTTGACCAGCATCTTCACTCGGTCCTCCACTGATACACAATGTCAGCTGCGTGCGCTGCCTACAAGATTTACTGTAGTGGCTCAAAAATGCTCCTTTGATAACACCTTCCAAATTGCGTCTTTGACCACAATTTGGACAGAAGAATACCACCAAATACTCGCTCACCATCAAGGTACTCATCTTTTTGACTTGAACCATGTTCTTGTTCTTACACTGTCTCTTGGCCAAAATCCTGGAACTGCCTTCCTCACAGTGCTCTGGGAGTTCCCACACTCTGAGAACTGTAGCTGTTGAAGAAGACAGCTCACTATCACCTTCTCCAGGCCAGTATGGAAAGGGCAATAATTGATGGCCTTCCCAGTGATGATCTTATATGAAAGAAAAGCTGCTTTTCCAGCCTGACAAAGTGTTGTCATGTAGCCCAAAAGGGGGAATAAATACTTGAGGTTTTGTTAAGCTTTGGATTTATAGATACTTAATAAAAAGGAATATAAACTGTTACAGAGGTAGTAGGAACTGCCGATGCTGGAGAAGCTGAGATAATAAAGCGTAGAGCTGGGCGAACACACCAGGCCAACAGGCACCAGAGGAGCAGCAGGACGGCTGACGTTTTGGGTCAAGACCCTTCTACAGAAATGGGAGTCCTACTTCAAGCCCACCCCCATTTCCTACCCACTAACCTCATCCCACCTCCTTGACATGTGTGTCCTCCCTGGACCAACCTATCCCCTCCCTAACTCCCCACCCACACTCACCTTTACTGGCTCCATCCCCAAATTTTTCACCTGTCTGTCTCCTCTCCACCTATCTTCTACTTTATCCATCTTCTATCCACCTCCCCCTCTCTCCCTATTTATTTCAGAATCCCCTTCCCCTCCCCCATTTCTGAAGAAGGGTCTAGGCCTGAAATGTCAGCCTTCCTGCTCCTCTGATGCTGCTTGGTCTGCAGTGTTCATCCAGCTCTACACCTTGTTATCTCTAGCAATATAAACTGGTTTGCTTTGAGGCAGATATATTCCCCAGTTGTATTAAGAATAGCGATGCAAACCAAAATCAATATCAGTAATTTACATTGTGACATCAGTTGTTTACTGTCCAAAATCACCACAGCTTTCCTCACTCTGGCCTCGCTATGCTTTATTAATATGGATGTGATGACCTCTCTCATTGTTCTTTGTTTGTTTCTGTCTAATTCCAAGTTAAGTTTTTGGCTCTCTCTTCTTTGCATTACCTCAATGTTAAAATTAAAAGCTGTACTCTGATCTATATTTGTAACTCCGATCTTCCCACAATCTTGCCTTCGTTCGTCAATTCAAAAGAGACAGAATTTGCAATTATTCACTTTCCACAATCTCAGGATCTCTGGAAGCCATTCAGTGTCTTTTGTTTTAGCTGAAATGCACTCACTGTTGTAATGTGCACTCAACAAAACATCACAAACAGCAATGAGATAAACCTTGTCAAAATCTGTTTCGGTGTTGTTGGATTGACAATACATATTACATCCTGGATCCTGGAGAAAACTCACCTGCTCTTCAGAGAAGCAGTGCATTTAAATGTTGTGCATCAATCTGAGGGGTCCTCAGCTCCCTGGACATAGTGTACCCCCTGACAGTGCAATAATCCCCTTCTACTATTTTGGAGGAGGAATTTAACTTTATTGTCCTTTGGGAATAAGTCTTCCTGATAGTATATGGGAAGCCTAAAGATCCGCATTTCCCAGCATGGTATTGAATTTTAACTGGAAAGCACAATCAGTTCCAGGGCCTAATGATCTTCATCTTCCTGTAGCTGCAGGCATTTCTCAACAAACATTAGAATATTTCAAATGTCACCTTGTCTCCAGGGAGCAGCTTTGCTACTTGGTTTCTCTTCACCTACGCTAAGATCAGAATTAGGCTGGCTGGAGACCGGTTTAATTCATAGAATCATAGAATAGAATCATTTAACCCCTACAGTGCAGAAAGAGGCCACTCGGCCCATCAAGTCTGCACTGACCCCCCCCCCCCGAAGAGCTTTCCACTCAGACACAGCCCTCCACCCTAACCCTGTAAACCACACAATTGCCATGGCTAATGCACCTCACCTGAACAAGCTTGGGCCTGGTTAACATGGCCAATCCATTTAAATTCAGAATTCAAATTCTTAAATAACTCAACCTCCATTCAACACAAATTCACCTATTTGTGGGGTTAAAATCCACCTGGATATTTATAAGTTTCTGGAGAGGTCAGCATGTTATCAGTAAGTCACATGTAAAACTGACAATTCTTAACTTAGCTCCTCTCTCACCCACTGTGTTGAACGCTTTGATATTCCTTACTATAGAACTTGACCCCTCACTTTGACTTTTCAATAAACAAACTGCAGTCAATAATTGCAGGTTATTACGTCCTTAGACTAAAATTAGTAATGTTTCAAAGTTAAAACTGCAGATTTGCTCCCTTTAAATAGCTCTTACTGGAAGTATCTATGTCATTAAGGGGTTGTGTGTTTTATCATTGAGAACATTGCTTTTTTATGGCAGACTAACACCTGATTTTAGTATTGTAATGATGTGATTTCCTATTCTATTGCAGTGGAATTGGGACTTCCCAAGGTCACTGTGCGACAGAGATTTTGGAAGGTAGTTGCAGTAAACAGTAATATGTGGCTGACTTTGTATTTGGGTGACAATGAGAGAAAGGTCTCAACGTGCTCCCTGACACTGTTCTGAGATGAGGGCAGACGTAGTGAGGCAGAATTGGAGACCACATTGCGATTCATGGGATCTTCTAACAATGTTGGTAGGTGATGACTCAATGATTCCACTATAAATTACCAACACACAAACACAGCAAGAAGTAAAATACCAGTCGATCCACAAAACAGTGTTCCACCGTGACTGCATCTGGAACATTATGACTGGATATCACCATACTCCTTTCCAGGGAGAATCCCTCAAACTTTCTATTTGTGTTGCAGTGTTGTTGAGCATGTGATAATGCCAATGTTAACTTTACATAACCAGGGCAGTCAGTGGCTCAATGGTTAGCACTGCAACTTCATAATGCCAAGCAGCTGGATTCAGCGCCACACTGTGGAGTTCGCATATTCTCCACGTGTCTGTCTGGGTTTCCTCCGGGTGTCCAGTTTCCTCCCGCATTCCAAAGGTGTGCATATTAAGTGGGTCAGTCATGCTGAATTACCCTGTAGTGTCCAGGGGTATGTAGGCCTGGTGGGTTAGACATGAGAAATCAGAGGGTATGAGGGTGGGGCGTTGGGTCAGGATGCTCTTTGAAGGGTCAGTGCAGACTCAGTGGGCCAAATGGCCTCTTTCCACACTGTAGGAATTCATCATCACTATTTGCAACTGTAAAGGAACACTCCAATGTAGTTCACACAAATAATGGTTAAAAAAGATATGGATGCCAAACCAGGAAGGGAGAGACTTTTGCTGAAAGAAATAGCTTTGAGGAGGTGCCCATAATTCAAAGGGATAGTCAGGAGTTATTTTCAGTGGGTGGGAGGGGTGGGATATCACGATGGCTGGCTCAGGAAGTGCATTAACCCAGTAAATGTGGTCTGGACCTCTATGGGATACTGTATTTCAGACAGAACCAAGCTCAATGTGTTTGGGTCAGGAGGTTCAAGCCAGGAACAGTACCAGGGCCCATGATCCCTATCCCTAGTCGTGGCTATCACAGCTAAATTTTGATCCTGTTCTCACCCGCTCTCCACAAGCATCGCTGAGAGGTCATTGGGTCGAGAATGCTCCTGCACTGACAGTACAATGATCAGCTACCACCAAACTCTCCCATCACTGATATGAGGGTAATTCAGCACAAACTTGAAGCAAAGTCTGAAATTTCTGTACAACACCAGTGCTTTACTGTTAGCAATGCTGAGTGGCTTGCTGTGTTTGCAGACGTAAATCAAATGAGGGTGAGTAAGGAGTTGAGGGGTGAATTCCTAGAGTGATCCCCTTACCTGTTCACTGACTATCCGCTGGAAAATAAAACACTGAGTGAAAGCTAACCTAGGCCATGATGACTAGTCAGCTTCGTGTGATCACTGCAGAATGATTACGTCTCAGACTCCCGTTGGTATGAGAATCATGTGCAATGAGGTTAGAGGTTGGATGAGGTCCATGTGAGATATTTCCTCTCTCGTGACAGGTTAAGCCTGAGTAAGAGAATTGTCTGATGCTTCAAAAGCCTTTTTCATGTCAGTGGTTTAGCTCTTTGGACAGATTTTTCTCATTGAAAAAGGGACCCAGTCAGATCAAACAGGAAGTTGTGGATTTTTTAAACACTCTTGATTTCTCGTGCAATCCTTCAGTTTCCGCACCTCCAATGGGTTCTTTGGCCAACACTGCAGGCAGAAAATCTTAATCCCTGGCTAGTTCGCTTCCTAATTTTTGAAAAAAGCAATCTAAAATGCCTATTGGCAAACTATGAACAATTGTTGGACCACAAATTAAATCACGTATTAAATTAATTCAGTGTGTACAATGCAATAGGAAATACATTGTATCAATGCATCTTTATTCAGTGAATTTTATGGATGGGAAGTCCTGCCACTTGCTAACATAATGTGATGAGACCAGTTTGCTGCTAGTTAAAACAAAGATAAATTAATCAAGCTACGGAATGAAATCCAAACAGAGTAGAGTTTACAGTTGGAAACTGTTGAACACATTATTGAGCCCAGAAGACTGTAATGTTCCTTATTGAAAGATGAGATCCTGTTCCTCAAGCTTACGTGTGCATCATTGGAACCATGAGGTAGGCCAAGAACAGAAGTATTAACAAGCTGGAGAATTGAAATGACAACATTAAAACTGAAAGAACTGAGGATGCTGTAAATCATGAACAAAAACAGAAGATGCTGGATAAAGTTCAGCAGGTCTGGCAGCATCTGTGAAGAGAAGTCAGACTTAATGTTTTAGGCCCAGTGACTCTTCTTCAGAACTGGTGGCAGCTAGGAAAATGTCAATTTATATGCAGAAAGTAGGATGGGAGGAAGGAGCAAATGTTAGGTGGGGAAAAAGCCAAAACAGAGAGTAGAACATTTTTTGCAGACAAAGGAGTGGATAACGATCTGGCTAGGAGGGTGAATAGCTGTTAATGGAGATTGTTGTGCTATCAATGGCAGGTTACATGATAACAAGGCCTGGTGTGTGGGGTAGGGGGCTAGAACATGGGAGAGTTCAGGCCCTAAAATTATTGAACTCGATATTGAGTCCTTCTGATTTCTCTTCACAGATGCTGCCAGACCTGCTGAGATTTTCCAGCAACTTCAGTTTTTGTTCGTGACTTGAAATGACAAGCTACCAGATATTTGGGGTCATGGTTGCGGACAAAATGGCTGGGCCAGGGAGAGAGAAATCATGTGCCCTGATGCTTCTCCTGCTTCCAGGCCACTTATCTTCTCCCCACCTCCTGTTAAACTTCATGCTCTTTGGGTGGCCAGAAATGGGAACGATGGCCACAATGGAATCAAATTGTTTCACACAGTTTCAGCAAAACATCTTGGCTTTTCAATTCCATTCCTCGATTCATAAAGCCCATCAAAAGTTTAGGCTTTGGTGTAATGCATTTTACAATTGTTGCTTTATTAGACAATTGCACACAACATCGTTGTTCACATTATGGCTCTGCTTGTTTGGACTTGGTCCTTTGCAATATCTGGACAGCAACATCCAAAAGCCTTGGGTTTGATTAACAGAAAAACTACAACTCGTATTGGACAGTTAAAATGTTCTCTTTTAAATTGAAACTAACACAATGCCCAGAGTGGAGTCTGTAATTGGAAAGCAAAATTGTGGGAAATATGAGCAGATTATGTTTGAAGCAATCAGTAGCCCAGATGGAAGACGTGGAAATAGAGTCAACGGTCAGTCCATAATCTTCACTAGTTTTGACAGAGGATCACTGACTTCCGTCTGTCTCTCTCACTGTGCAAAGATGCTGTCAGAATGACTGAGCATATCCAACACTTCTCATCCCTAAATAAATCCTTCACCAGTCCTACAAAAAGCAATTAGGCTCCCTGTGAGTATTGCATTGGCTTACAGTGAGAAATGCAACAACAGCTGCCTGAGACCTGGTTTGGCGCATTAAACATGGATTTCAAAAGTAATATTGAAGGTGCAAAGAAAAAAAACAACCAGCTGTTTAAAAATTAGTGACAAAGCAATAAATTAGTATTTTTTAAAATAACAAGCGAGTAATAAAAATGACCAAGAAATGTGCAAAACGATAGAGACAATTGAAACAAATGCTTTTTCACTCTCACATAGACTCTCTGACACATTCTCTCTCACACACACCAACACACGCACATGCATATTTTCTCATATGATTTCTCACATACTCTGTCTCACAAACTTTGCAGGGTGATGGTCATTCTTCGATTTGATGGTTATTTGGATGAAGTTAGGCTGTTCCTTGTTAGAATTCTATCTTTTAAGCTTACTTGATATCCCATTCTGATCCCCATGGAGGGAGAGGAAGTGGGAGGTGGGTGCTTTCAGCCTGGAGGCTCATGGAAGTTTCTTCTCCCCTGCTGCTCTTGGTACCTACAGCTTTGTAACGCACTGCAGCTCAGCCCAGTCACAGGGCTGTTGCCTTTGCAGAATCCTGAGCTTTGAAGTTTCTCAGTGCCACTGAGCCTTGAATTCTCTCTTTCTCTGCTTTAAAAAGCAACATCATATAGCACAGAACAATATCTCACACTCTCCTTCACACACTATCTCACTGCCACTCTTACAAACACTCTCTCACACTCTCTTTCACACGCTCTCTCACCGTCACTCTTATGTGTACTCCGTCCCACACACTCTCTCACGGTCACTCTCTCACACGTTCTCTCAAACACACACTCTCTCTCACACTCCCTTGTGCCATCTTACACTCTCACAGTCACTGTCTTCCAGTCACTCTTGCACTCACTCTCTCTCACACTTTCTCTGACACACTGTCTCTCTCACACACTATGTCACACTTTCTCTCACACCCTGTCTACCCAGGACATTGGCATTGTGCCATGGGTTTTAATGTGATTGAAGGGATGATTTTGAACCAGCAGAACTTTGGTAATCATGGGGTGGGATGTCCCATGAGGGAAGGGGGATCATTGTGCTAGAGTTGCTTCTTTTTCTTTCTATTTCAGCTGCTGCTCTGCCTCATGATTAAGATGTTTCATATAGCTAGAGATAAAAGACTGTTTATCTATTCAAGGGATGTGAACATCACTGTGTAGGTCATTACCTGAATGTTCATCCCTAATTGTCCTTAAGAAGGTGGCTTTAAGTTTCCTCTTTGAATGACAGATAACATGCTCCTTGTGACCTATAAGTTCAGCGCTGCTGTCCTTCAAAGACATCTCCACCAGGGTGCTTGGAACATTTACTTTGCCTGGTCTTCAACGCTGACCATTTACAAGTTGATAAAACAGGACCTGCTGAAGGAACTGGTTCCTCACCAACTCAGACACAGCTTCCAATCCATTGAAATTGATTTTGTTGATTCCTCCGGATACTATTAAACAAATAGCCTACCAGACTGAAATATTCTTAGCACCACCTGATTTCTCATATTTTCCCCACTCTTGCTTTTGTAATGATAAATTATTTTTCAAGGGAAAGAGAAATGAAACACAGAAAGTCTTTGAAAAGCAACATCCCAGGAGAAAAATAAATCACTTTAAATAAAAAGGTTGAGTATGACGGACGACAGCAGGACTAATATTCCGTACATAGAATTAATCATCTGCCGTGTAGCCTACAGATACATTGAAGAAAACAATGACTACATGCTTTGTGGCATTGTTGTCAAATTGTTCAGTCCCAGATACTGTACTAACTAGATTAAAGCTGACATTTTACTCACATTAGATATAGGGCGATCTGTGTGGTTTTGTCATCTGCTTTCTGTGTGAGCTGTAAATTGGGTATGCAGTTTTTTTAAAATGAAAAACCTAGGTGAAGGGCCAAAGACAACAGACATCACTGAGGTGCAGTAGAGAAGAGTTCAAAAATAAAACCCAGTGGTTAGATGGCACCAGTTTAATGAAGCATTCAAAACAAAAATTGACATTGAAATCTTCTTATGCCCCAAAAAACAATTGTGTCTTCACTATCTATAGTCACTGACAAAGCATAATAATCCATTGAGCATTGAGTCATGTAACAGCAAAAGAACACTTCACAAAAGTGATGTTTCTGCAGGATTAAAGGAAAAACCTTGGATTTCTACAGTACCTTACATGACCTGAGGATATCCCAGAGAACCATGCAAGAAGCAGGTTACTACTGAAAGGTATTAACTGTTGCAATGTAGGAAATTTGGCAATGAAAACATGAGTGTAGCAAGCTCCCATCAACAATCAACGAGCAGAATTATTTCGAGATGCTGAAAAGAAATCTTGATTGAGAAACCAGAGAACTGACCTGCTCTCCTTCAAATAATTCCATGGGATGTTTTTCTGTCAATCTGAGAGGACCGATGGTGCCTTGATTGAAGGCTTCAGGATCCTGAATGGACGTGGAAGTGACGTGTCTCTCTTGTGTGTGACTCTGGAACTAGGAAGCTCTGTTTTACATTCGGGCTTGCTGTTTTAAGGCAGAGATGAGGAAATATTTTTTCTCTCTCAGAGGCCATGAGATTTTGCGACTCTCTGGCTCTGCAGGCAAGCTCATTGAGCTGTATTAAGTCTTAGGTAGGAAATGTTTTGGAAGGCTAGAGAATCAAAAGATACTGGGGGAGGTGTGGATATGACGTTGGAAACACAAACACGTCAGCCATGATCTTGTTAAATGGCAGGACAGGCTTGAAGGGCTGAATGGCCTTCTTCAGATCTTTATTCTTTTGTTTTCAATAATGTGTTTCAACACACATCAGAGATATACTTACAGCCATATTACAGAGTTTTATTCTTCCTCTTCCTCTTGTTTCTAGCTGGCAATGTTTTGGCTGCAGGAAGGATGTTGTTAAACTTGAGAGGGTGCAGAAATGGTTTACAAGGATGTTGCCAGGTTTGGAGGGTTTGAGCTTATAGGGAGAGGCTGAGTAGCCTGGGACTGTTTTCCCTGGAGTGTCAGAGGCTGAAGGGTGACGTTAAAGAGGTCATAAAATCCGGAGGGGCATCAATGGGGTGAATAGCCAAGGTTTCTTTTCCCCAGGTAGGGGAGTCCAGAACCAGAAGGTATAGGTTTAAGGTGAGAGGAGAAAGATGTTAAAAATAACTTGAGGGGTAACTTTTTCATGCAGAGGGTGGTGCATGTATGGAATGAGCTGCCAGAGGAAGTGGTGGAGGCTGGTATATTTAAAAGGCATCAGGATGAGTACATGAATGGGGTTTAGAGGGTTATGGGATAAATGCTGGCAAATGGGACTAGATCTGGTTGGTGTGGACGAGCTGTTCTGAAGGTTCTGTTTCAGTGCTGTACAACTCCCTGACTGTATGGCTCTAACAGTGATAGGGACAGGCTGCTCAGATGCCTGCTCTGACTTTGACTTTCACCTGATCAATGTCCACTGGGTGTTAGAATTCGTGAGAGTCTCAGTAAAGAAACATTCACTAGCACCAGTACAAGAGCAGACTCATTCATTGGGGAATGGGGCAGCATTTGGGAGTGGACTGGCCAGGAGTTTGGGTGGAGAGTGGGAGTACTGTGAACCACTTTCTATGTGACCTTTCGCCATGAGGTCTCCTCCTGTGGATGAACCCCTACCTCCCCAGGGGAAATGCGCTGGAGAGTGGCGTGCTGTAGATTGGTGATTGACCAGGGTTACTGTGTCATTCAACCAGATTAATGTGAGCCCAGAAAGTGCAAGCCAGTGCTGGATCACACTTGTACCTGTCTAATTTCTGCGCTGCATGCTTCATAAGTTCAGGCCACACTGCAAACTACTTCAACTCCAATGTTGGAGTGTCACTTTAAACACTGGAGTTGTAATCACAACAATGCAGGTCATCATTGCTGACAGTAATTAGAAGTGAAATCCAGAAGTAAAACAGTAATGAGCAGCTCAGTTCAACAGCCACTGATATGCAGCTGCACTCAATTACAGCTTCTCCTGCACCACTGGTGCCCACCCTCTCGATTCTTGTTTATCCAACTGTGAATTTTCTTCCCCTTTTTTCCCTGTATTCTGTTCTGTTTTCAGCGTTCTTCTATTTCCAGTTTTAAGCCCCACCTGCAACAACAAGGCCAGTTGCTCTTCTTGCCTGTTATCTGACCCACTGAACTTTCCCAGCATGTATTTGGCTTTGTTCCAGCTTTCCTACCTCTGTACATTTTTGCTCCTTGTTTGTACTCCTGATGTGAATTGCTGTGCATTTAACAAATACCCTCTTCAGTCCATAATGCCTGCAACCAATCACCCACTGATGCCGTAAAGTATAACAATGTGCCGACAAAACCATCACTAGACTATCCCCATTAAACTGTCAGCCGTGAGCTCAAATCACGACATGAAACCCAGGGGCATTAAATTCAGTACGTCTAGCCTCAGTCATGGTGATTATGAAAGTAACTGATTGTGGTAAAAGCCATCTAAAGGACCAATGTCCTTTAGGGAAAATTATCTACACTCCTTATCCCACCTGGCCTGTCAAACGGCCAATCAAACCATCCTGATGTATCAAACAACTACAAAACAAACTTTAAGAATCAAACCAGATGGGCAACTTGGTATTTCCCTTGATGCTGGACGTGACCAAAGCACATTCCAGCAATCTTCTCCTGAAAAATGGCTGGGGTCCTGTGCTACCATTGGGCGAGACTGGTGAAGAAACAACCTTGTCAATATATAGTCACTAAATTACAGATACTCAGTGTCTCAGAGTACTCCATTACACAGAGTCAGTACATTTCCTGCAAAACCATAGGATGGATCCACCAGTCATTTCAGGACAATGAAGGCCACTGTCCACCATCTTCTGTCGCACTATCATCACAGTAGGTGGGACCAATTCTGTGGTGATTGGAACCAGATTGACCTCTTTGACCATGTGGTCATTGTTTGGAGTTGTTAACCTGGGTCAATCAGGAAGGCTCTGGCTGACTAATATAACCAGGAGAGGAGAAGCTCTTCAGTTCCAGTGACTGACTCTGAGCTGGCTGGTTACAGCCAGCGTACTATGAGCAAGTAAATAAAGGGTGACTTGGTGACAGGACCCAGCCTCTGCACCATTGTTTCTGAAACTTTGCGTGTGGACCAGGCCTTTGTGTGTGGATCAGGCCTTCATGTGTGTTCCAGGCCTTTGTGTGTGTGCCGGGCGTTCATATGTGGACCAAGCCTACATGTGTGCACCATGCCTTTCTGTGTGTACTGTGCCTTTGCGTAACTGTGTGTAGGCCTAATAAGTGATGATGACAAGCAGAAAGTTTTGGACAAATGTACTGAGGCTATAAGTAGGCTGGATAAAACCCAGACTGTAGAAAAAGATGAATATGAACACCAACTGAAAGAAATAGGGAAAGCCTGCAAACTAATTGTCAGCAAATTGTATCAGGGCGCTGGTAGCATGACAGAAGGATTTCCTGGCACTGGTGCTGCTCCTGGAGTGGATCTTCTGGACCAATCATTGAAGAAGTTAACTAAAGAATATTCAGTAAGTATTAGTGTGAGTAGAAACTGAGTGTTTATTGGTGTACTATGTCATAATAATGGGAAATGTGCCACATTGTTAAAAAACTATAACCAGGAGATGAGAATCTCCTCAGTTTGGGCAACTGACTCCGAGCTGGCTGGTCACAGACAGTGTACTGTGCACAAGTAAATAAAGGGTGACTTGGTGATGGGAAACCCGCCTCTGTACAGTTATTTCAGATTCAGAGCCAATTAACTTCTTTTAAAAATAAATATCTGTATAAAATAATCATGCCTCTATCAATGATTGATTTTTTAATGTCTGCACTAAAGAAAATTAACAATCCATTTTTATGATTAAACTGAACACCATAAGACATATTCATTTCTCAAATAACTTACCCAGTATTACATCTGCAGGATGTTATGCATTTATCTGACAGTGATACTGTTAGCATTGTCTCTTCTGCTCTTTCAGCTCAGGAGTAGGTGTAGTATGGCATCTTTTCCTCCTCATTTGTTCCCTGGGCTCAATAACCTCTGCTGAGTTACAAGTATTCTGAATTGGATACAGTGTATGTACAGTTGCTCTTTGAGCAGACATTTAACATGCTTATTCAAGTGTTGGCCTCCTTCTGCCTGTGCATCGTTGTTGTCTTATTTCCGCTTGATCGTTTGCAAGATGTGCAGACAACATCAGCGTTGGGAAGTGTAGCTTGGACTGTCAATAAGACAAGTCATGTGTCTTTCTTAGGCATCATGCAATGCTGAGAGACTTTCTTGATTATCTGGCTGTGCCCTTCTATAAAATCTCACACCCTGTGTTAATGTGGTGATGAGATAGTGATGTAGAAAGCATACACTTTTCTGGTAAAAGGGAACTTTAAGCAATAGTCCACCACTATGAAATGGCCATTCTTGATTCTGTATAAATAAATCAGCTCCTACATTATGTTATGGTGCTAACCAATAGTTATCATTTCCTCTTTCTGCTGTGTGAGTCTGTATTTTGGCTAGCATCGTCTGTGGACATCATAATTTCAATGTCAATATAATTGCCTATTCATTACTATGTTGATCTCGCTCTGAGCTTACCCTTCCCCAGTCTTCTGGGCTTTCAAGTATCTCCTGGATAAGTTCTACGTGTATTGCTCGGGGGAGGATTATCCTGGAGCAGAATACCATCTTTCAGTGATACATCATCTCAGATAGACTGGTATGAATATGTTGCTGGCTGCATCCGATGTGTCTTCGGTCCTTGATCACATGCTCAGACAGCATTTATAACTCTTTGTCTTTGCTGGCCTCACTCCCAATGTAACTCAGTTTTAATGGGAACTGCAGATGCTGGATAATCTGAGGTAACAAAGTGTGGAACTGGGTGAACACAGCAGGCCAAGCAGCATCTTAGGAGCACAAAAGCTGACGTTTCGGGCCTAGACCCTTCTTCAGAAAGGCTGATGAAGGATGTAGGCCCGAAACGCCAGCTTTTGTGCTCCTAAGATGCTGCTTGGCCTGCTGTGTTTATCCAGCTCCATACTTTGATAACTCAGTTTTGTTTGGTGTTATGCTCACCAGCGGAGAGATCTTTACACCTATTGTTTATGTTGTATTTTTCATCTGTTGACAGCGAGGATACATGTCAGCACATTTCTCTCAATGGCTGGAATTTCACAGTGAAGTTGTAACTTCAAAACTCCTGGAGTAACCCCTGAAATAACCTCTTCTTATTAGCTGGTGCTTTACACATATTTTTCTTGTAACTCCAATAGATGATATGCACTTTCAACCATGTGTATAGAATGTCTGACATCCAAAAGGCTCTCTTTCTTTGTTGATATATCAACCTCACCTGCTGTTATAGATTTGGGTTCATGAAGTCTTACTACAATTACAGACCCTACCTCGAATGCTTTGTGCCCTTTTGATCTTCATATAATTATGCTGGAGGTAGTTCTGTGAAGGTTCATCAGCTTGGTCTTAGAGATGAAAGAAATCTCCATTGATGACAGGCCAACTAAATCAAGCCCATGTTCTCTGGTGTTTAGAAGAATAGGTGATCTTGTTGAAACATTTAAGACAATGAAGAGATTTGATATAGGGTAGACATTAAAGGTTGTTTCCTTATGATGGAGAATCTAGAACACTGGGGCACAGTTTCAGAATAAGGGATCACTCCTTTAGGTCTGAGATGAGGAGAAGTTCCTTACTCAAAGAGTTGTGAATGTTTAGAATTATGTATCCCAGTAACTTGTGGGCACTTCATTGGTGATTATTTGGGATGAAATGGAAAGGTTTTTGCTTCCTCAGGGAACCAAGGAATATGCAAAAGTGGAGTTGAAATCCAAGATCATATTGAATAGTGGAGCCATCACAAATGGGCTGAATACCTTTTCTTGCTCCACTTTCTTATCACCGTATGTTTTTACGTTCTTTGGATGTGAGAACTATTGATTTTTCTTCTTGTGTGAGAGCTACTGTCTGTGCTTTGGTGGAACCAGACACTTGTACAGTGACAGGGTTCTTTCTATTATCACATGACAGACTTACTTTCTTGCATATTACTTCCTTGAGTTTTCTGAAATGCCCCTTGAGTGAAACTGATCACCAGAACTCAACAGCTTTTGTAGTTTTGCTGTGTATTCCAACATCAGAGGCACAAAATAAAAGGTCCCCTATACTGTATTAAGCTAAGAAAACCTTCCAGTTCTTCCTTGTGTATTGACGTTTCTGTTTCAAAGATGGCTGTGACTTTTCCAGGATCCTGCTTGGCTCTGTCAGGTATGAAAATTATTCCGAAGAACTGAAATTCTTTAACGTTCACAGTACGTTTGTCAGGCACTTTGTTAGTGATTTCTTTCAATATTGGAATAGGGTAGTGAAAATATTTTATTGCCTGATGAAGATCTTTGAAGTCCCACCATTTTGGCATCTCTCTGACCCCAGTGGAATTTATACAATGTATAGACTTTGTGGCTGTGGAAATTTCTTTCTTTCCTTACACCTCCTGCGTCTCTCTTTCAGTGTTTCTTTTGTGCTATTAGTTCTTTATGTGGGGAAAGTGAATCAATGGGTTCTTCTCTGGATTAGTAGTGATGAGATACTGCAGGTACATACAGAGCTAAATCATCCTCTCATACTACAAATGGTTGTATCCGACTTATTCCTTTTCACAGTTTCTCTTTAGAAATCTGCTGAATGTCAATTTGTACTTTTGTTTAAACTTTTCAAATGTATCTATGAGATCACCAGCCTCTCAATTTATCCTCAGCTCGGGTTACGTCTTCCTTGCTGCCATGACAGTTATCTCATTTTCAAATCATTCACGTGTTTTTTTTTCTCTCTCTTTTTCTGGCACTAATTCAGGTCAATCTTTTGCAACCTAGTTCATTTATAATGCTTAGGTTTTACTCACAGACACTAGCTACTGCTGTGTTTTAGCTCCTTATTTGCGGAAATTCAAATCGCCACACTTTCAGGCTCAAATGCTGGAGCTTCGTCTCAGATCGCAGCTTGTGCTGTGATTGTTGGTTTGATACACAAAGTATTAGTGCAAGAGCTGGAGGACTGGCACTCAGTGTGCTTGCAATTGCAAGCTTAAGCACTTAATTCTGAAATGGTATCGGGATAAAAATACATGACAGTATAACACCCATGATGGTCAGATGTAATGCACTTGTCATTTGTTCCATGGATGATAATGATAACCAAAATGCCTTCTTGCTGCCCCAGCAGTCCAGTCCTCTGCATCCCTCATACCAGGGGCAACAATCATTCCCCAGGCTTCTTTCCAGCCTCTGGTGAATTATGATTGCAAGAATATACTGTTGAATCTTCTCTGTCGCTGGTTTAAAACCCTGGAATCCCCTCTGCAATGGCATTGTGGACTGCAGCAGTGCAAGAAAGCAGCTCAGCACCACCTTCTCAGGGGCATCTAGGGACGGGCAATAAATGCTGGCCAGCCAGCAATGCCCATGTCCCACAAGTGAATAAAAATAAGTAGAAAGCTATATTGAAATGTCCTTCTCGGTTCTGATGAATGCCAAACCCCACCAATCATGGAAAATGTCAAGTTTGCCAGTGAACATCTTGCTCTCCCTTTCCAATGAAACCTAGATACAGGAGTAACCACACAAGAGAGGCTAATGGTTGGGTCAGACGAACCCATCAAGTGCTCACTGCCTGGACCAGCTTATTGTATCTATGTTTTACTACAATAGATTTCAGCTTTTCGTGTTTCATTGCCTTAGGCAGGCACATGGTCAAGCAGGAGACACTCTCACACATTGTAGGTAGTTCAGAGAGATTGATAATCAATCTGTTTGGTTACTTTTGTGGCACATCTGAGGCCATTGAGCTCTAAATTGCAACATAAACCTGGACATTCCAGTTCATATATGGGGTTACCACCCACTACACCATAAGACCTCACTTCATCTAAAGAAATTGTGCTGCAAGTAGCACGTAATACAGACCTGAGCTGTAGACCTTCAGGTTAAAAGTTAATACTCTACTGTCTCATTTATGCATGCCTCTACATACAAGTCATTTCCCAATTAATGTTCCCCAAACTGTAGATATTTATACTTAACTTAAATTGATTTGGCTCATGTGATGCAGTGGTAGCATCCTGAACTCTGAATCAGGAGGCTTCGGGCCCCACCTGATTGATTGATTTCTGGTCACATGTACAAAAATACGGTGGAAAGCTTTGTTTACAAGCAGTACAGGCAGATCATAGTAAGCAAGGACAGACAGATCAAAAAGGCTTTGACAGAAACTTACAGATCACATTGCACAATGCATGCGCTAGGCAAGATCAACGTTAGCAAGATCAGCCTTATTTTAACAGCTGGGAAGAAGTTTCTCCTTAATCTGCTGGTGCTTGTGTTCAGGCTTCTGCGTGTTCTGCCTGACAGAAGAGATTGTAGGAGATCACTGCCGGGGTTCGATGGGTCTTTGATGATGCTGGCCAACTTCCTGCAGCAGCGAGCCGTGTAAATAGAGTCCATGGATGGAAGGTTGGCTTCTGCTATGGTGTGGGTTGTACACACCTCCTTCTGTAGTTTCTTATGGTGCTGGGCAGAGCAGTTGCCATACCAGGCCGTTATGCACCTGGACAGTGACGCTTTCAATGGTGCATCTGCCGAATTTCCTGAGCTGTGTGAGGAAGCAGAGTTGTTGTTGTGCCTTCTTGACTGTCACATTTATATGGGAAGTCCAGGACAGGTCATCGGTTATTGTCACTTGATGAACTTGATGCTGTCCACCCTCTCCACCTCAGTTCTATTGATGTAGATGGGGCGTGTTCTCCTCCTTTCTTTCTGAAATTGATGATCAGTTCTTTAGTTCTGCTGATGTTGAGAGATTGTTTTCATTGCACCACTTCACCAAGGCCTCTATCTCCCTTCTGTATTTTGACTCAGCTTTGTTAGATATCTGTCCCACTATGGCAATGTCATCAGTGGACTTGTGGATGGTGTTCATTCGGAATTTGGCAACACAGTCTTAGGTGTACAGGGAGTACAGTAGGGGGCTGAGGACACATCCCTGGAGGGCTCCAGTGTTGAGTGTTATTGTGGAGGAGGTGCAGTTACTTATCTTCACTGATTGCAGCCTATGGGTCAGAAAGCTATGGATCCAGTTGGAGAGGGCAGAGCTGAGACCAAGGTTTTAAGATCAGTCTAAAGGAGATAATGGTGTTAAAGGCAGAGCTGTACTCAATGAGCAGGAGTCTAATGTAGGTGTCTTTGTTACCCAGATGCTCCGAGGATGAGTGCAGTGCTAAGGATATGGCATCCTGTGTGGATCTGTTACGTTGGTAGGCAGACTGTAGGGGATTGAGGCAGTTTGGGAGACTGGTACTGATGTGGGCCATGGCGAGCCTCTTGAAGTACTTCATGATTATTGAAGTTAGGGCCATTGGGTAGTAGTCATTAAGGCACAGTGCACGTGCTTTCTTGGGTACGGGGATGATGGTGATCTTCGTGAAGCAGGTGGGGGCTTCGGCTTGTCAGAGAGAGAGTTGAAGATAGTGGTGAATACCTCCACCAGTTGGTCTACATAGGATCTGAGTGCTCAATCTGATGTCTGCAGCGGTGACAGAGGGAACAGGTGTGTCCAAGGCTGTCGGGGCAGGTGACGCTACGCCGCTGGCGTTCTGCTGCTGAGACATCTAGCAACATTGCTGAGCAAGTTGTTTAGAAAAATCTACTATTGCCGTTGCACTGCAGTGGGCCTTTATTCTGCCAACAGAATTTCTATTTATATTAAATCCTGAGATTGCATGTAAGCCAGATCCACAGAGTGCTTTCATAAAGTATCGAAGTGTAAAAATATCACACATGTTCAGGTTTCCTAAGATTCACAGCTAATCCTTGTGGTTATAAAATTTTATTTTTGGGAGAAAATATATAGGACAGACTTAACAAGAAATTTGTTGCAATAGTCAACTGGCCCAAATCTATCCCACAGCAATAAAAGGCATAGCATCACACTAAATCTAAAAGTAACAATCTGTCCACAGTAGTCAGATTCACTGCAGTGTAATATTAAAAGGCAGCACTGCCTCTGCAGTCTACAGTTGGATGGAATGACCCACAAAATATTCATTTTCACTAAAAATATTACTCCTTTGATCCAGTTTGGTTGGTCCTCTAACAGTTTGTTGGGCAAGATCTTGTTACTGTTTTTTCAGTCTATGAAATGAACAAAACTATCAGAAGTCATTCATCTATCTTTTATGGGCATCAAGGGGGCATTGAATTTGTTCTCTTGATAAAGTTGGAGAAAATTGTTTTTCTCAGTAATTAATAACCTCAAGATCAATCTTCAGTTTTAAAAATGAAATTTTTAAAATGGTATTTTTGTGGGGTTCCATTATAGCAGGCTGTTAAATGGGGAACTTCAGATCTACAGTGCCCTGCTCTTCCAATTGCTTTGAAACATTCATTTAAATATGAGACAATTAGAAAGCACTGTGGGAGAAGGGCCCTCTCTTTTAAACATCAGTATTTCTCATTCAGAGGGCTCATTCGTTATGTCAGTAAAACATGGAGAGGAATAATATGAATAGCCAGTTGCATCTGTTGTTTGATGGTTCCTGAGTAATGAATTGTGATCCTCTCTCAGCACAACTGACTTGAGATTATTAATCAAGACAACATGGGGTAATATTGAAAATCTCAGCAGCTGCATCTCTGGTATTACTGTGTTGTTTATACTGAGATCTGTATAAGCAGAGTTAACCTTGAACAGCTTCAGCCCTTCCCCTGCTGCTGCTGTTGTAATGGAATCTCTATTGTGACTGAGCTTCATGTGAGACTGTTTCTGATGATTTATCCGCTTCATTTATTCCTGGCCAGACTTCTGGGCTAAAGCACATCTCTTTCCCTGTGGCTTTCAGATTCTATGGTGAGATCCAGCTTTGTTCCAAATTTCTCTCCTGTAACCTATTCTGCAGATCACTTCGATCTTAATTCCAAAGGGAATTTATCTGTCAGTGCATCTCCTGATACTGTACCAATCAAACAGCTTCTGAACTTCAATCACAGACATTTGTCTTCATATCATGAAGTCATATCTTGCTGATTCTCTATGCTGACTCCATTGATCAAAATCAACTTTATCTTCCTAAAAAGTCTCTACTTTTAATGTTGCATGGTCTCCTATTATTTCATCTCTACTCCTGTTGTTTAATTCTCTCTCAAAATCTCCTTCCATATTAACTTCCCTCTTCAGAAATTACAGTCTCCCTGTTGTTCATGCCATCTCTGGTCTTGCTGATCCTATAAGTTTCAATCATAGAAAAGGACATTACTTCCTTGTATCAATTCTCAACCTGCATTGCCTTTCAATATCACAGTCTTTCTTCCTTCTTGCTGCCATTCCTGGATAATCACCTATTTCTTTCTTCTTAACCCGTCAGGATTGAGGATAACTTTTTTTCACTTCAGTTCAATGGGTTCTGAGAGGTTGATCAGTCCAATGACTTAATCTTCCAATGTGTCTGATAACACTTGAAGGGTTGGGCGGATGAGGTTTTGGGAGGTTTGTGCACTTTCTCTGGCTCCTTCTCTGCATTTCCCAACACAGTCACCCAGTATATTCTGTGCCTTCCCAAATAAACCTTCTCCATTTTGATCATTCATAAGCCAGGAACTCCCTGAATTGGCTGGCATGTTTGACTTTGTTATCTTGCTGGGTATCTCCTGCCATGACCAAGGGCCAAAATACCTCAAAGTAATGGGACTGTTTCTCCAAAGTACAGTACTGGATGAGCAGAAATTTATCTAAAATTAAATTTTGAGAAGCTTAAGTATTAATCCCCACCAGAGGCACCCAATCAGTAGCCACCAACTCTATCCTTCTACCTGGGATCTGATTGAGATTAAACATGACTGTGCATAACTGTGATGTCTTGCTATATCTTGCTTTGATAACTTCTTGCTATGCTGAACTTTTAACCTATCAACAGCCCCTTTCCAAGTTGGTAACATCACCTGACTCTGTCCTTGAAATGCCTCATTTGCTGCTGAAATCTTCATCAATGCTTTTGTTCTCCTTACACTTCATTATCATTCCCACACTTTCTGGATTCCACCTTCTCTAAACACAAGGCCATCCAAAATTCTGCTGCCAGTGTCCTTATTTACACGTAGCCCTGTTCATCTATCATCCCTGTGCTCACTGGCATACATTGGCTCTCACTAAAGCAATGCCTCGATTTAAAATTCTCATATAAGTTTTTAAATTCCTCCATGGTCTCAACTCCCTATCTCTGTAGTCACTTCTGGCACCACAACCCTCCAAAATGTATATGTTCCTATAAACTCGACCATCTTGAGGATCCCTGCTTTTGATTCATTCCTGGGCCCAATGCTGTGGGATTCTCTCCCTAAACAACACTACCTTTTTGCACCTCTTTCCTCCTTTATGACAGTCTTTACAACCTGTTTCTTTGACCAAGCTTTTGGTCACCTGATCAAATGTTTACTAACATGGCTAGTTGTCATGGGGGTGGAATCTTCCCAAACCTTGAATGATGTGAGCATTTCCAAGTCTATTTGGAAGATAGGGCGAGAGCTGCAGGATTCTCAACACCAAGAAAAAAAAGGTCTGATTCTCCATAGATGGTAGGAGTTGCCAATGCTGGAGGATCTGAGATAACAAGGTGTACAGCTGGATTTTTTTTCTGAAGAAGGGTCCAGACTCAAAAAGTCAGCTTTCTTGCTCCTCTTAGTCTGATTCTCTGACCAGGTTTTGAATGAGACAAGAATCTGGACATTGAACAGTGAGATACCTATTTACACCCATTTGCATGTATGAGCATTCCATTATTTTATAAATTCACTTCACTGGTATGCAGTTTATCATTCACCCACTGGCTGGATAGAAACTGGACAGTGACAGTTCTGGCTGGTTGCAGTCATACCTGGCATGTAGGAAGGTAGCTGTGGTTGTTGGTCAGTCATCTCTGCTCGACAGCATTCATGGGCAACACCCAATACCAGTCCGGGGGTCTGAACATGGTCAGCCAGAGGCTTGGAGTATCAAGTGACTGGGAGCCCATATCAATTCATCTTGGGAGTGAGCCATGCTCAATCCTGCAGGTCCGCTGCAACCAGTCTGGTGAGTCACAGTACTTCAGTGGAGGGGGAGCCGCACAGATATCAGTGAAGGGTCTAGACAGTCATCAGTCAGGGCCTTCTATCCAAGTCTTTCAAAGTGTGGGCCACAATCAGTCTTAGGAGTTGGGTCAATAAAAGTCAAGGAAAGTCATCAGGCCTTTGTGATAACAAAGTTGTGGATACCAATTGTTGGGAATGCTGGGAAGCAGAGGGGATATTGTTTGTGAAAGGGGAGGTCTCAGCATATAAGGAGGGAGGTAATAGTGCATTGAAGAGCATGAGTTACTATGGGAGGGGGCATCACAAACGGTCACACCTGATTATAACAGGGAGCAGTGCAGCCTGATAGTTGGCATTGACTAAGCTGTAGGCCTGAGTCTCAGAGGCTATTGTCAGGACATAAGGACAAAATTTAAAGAGGTGTGTGGGAAAGGAGCATATGTAAGCTCAGTACTGATGGACACAAGAAGGACTGCAAAGTGGAAAGGAAGGTGGAAGTTCAGTGGTCTCCTTGATTACAAGATCAAGCTGACACCTCAATGCACCAAACTCAACCTCTACACTCCTGTGAATCATAAATAAGCACTGGAAATGGAAAATGGTTATGACGTACTCCCAGAGTGGGTGGGTACTTTTTCTTTCCCTTTGTAAGCGTATGGACTCTGCTTAGAGTCATAGGGTCATGGAGTCCTACAGCACGGAGACAGGCCCTTCAGCCCAAACTGGTCCATGCTGACCCAAACTGTCCATCCATGCTAACTCCGTTATCTTTCTAAACCTTTCCTATCCTTGTATTTGTCCAAATGCCTTTTAAACATTGTTAATGTACCCACCTCAACCACATCCGCTGGCTGCCTATTCCATATGCGTACCATCCTCTGTGTGAAGAAGTTGCCCCTCAGGTCCCCATGTATTCTTTCCCCTCTCACCTTAAACTGATGCCCTCTATGTCCTCGATTCCCAAACACTGGGAAAAAGACTGAGCACATTTACCATATCTATGCCTGTCATGATCTTATACACTTCCATAAGATCCCCCTCAGTCTCCTACACTCTAAAGAAAATAGTCCTAGCTTGTCCAATATCTCCCTATAACTCAGTCCTTTGAGTCTTGGCAACATCCTTATAAATTTCTTCTGCACTCTTTCCAGTTTAATAACATCCTTCCTCTCACAATGTGACCAAAACTGAACACTGGACTCCAAATGCGGCCTCACCAATGTCCTGTATAATTGCAACATAACTTCCCAACTTCTACACTCAATGCCCTGACTGATGCAGGCCAGTGTGCCAAAAGTCGCTTTCACTGCCCTGTCTACCTGTGAATCCACTTTCAGAGAACCATACACCTGAACTCCAAGGTCTCTCTCTTCCACTACACTCCTTAAGGTCCTACCATTCACCATGAAACTCCTACCTTGAGTCGACTTTCCAAAATACAACATCTCTCACTTATCTATATTAAACACAATTTTCCAATTCTCGGCCTACTTCCCCAGCTGATCACGATCCTGCTGCAATTTCTGATAACCTTCCTCACTGTCCACAATACCACCTATTTTAGTGTCATCCATAAACTTATTATTTATGCTTGTATATTCTCATCCAAGTCATTAATATAGATAACAAACAGCAATATGCCCAGCACCAACCCCCTGAGGCACACCTCTAGTCACAGGCATCCAGTCCGACTAGCATCCTTCCACTATTACTCTCTACTTCCTACCATCAAGCCAACTGTGTATCCAATTTGCCAACTCTCCCTGGATTCCATGTGATCTAACCTTCCAGAGCAGCCTACCATGTGGAACGTTATCAAAGGACTTTCTGAAATCCATATAGACTATATCTACCACCCTGTCTTCATCAACCTTCCTGGTCACTTCAAAGAATTCTAACAAATTTGTGAGGCATGATCTCCCACGCATGAAACCATGCTGACTACTCCTAATCAAACCCTATCTTTCCAAATGCATGTATATCTTATCGTTCAGAATCTTCTCAAGTAACTTACCTACTACAGATGTTAAATTTGCTGGTGTATAATTCCCAGGTCTTTCTTTGCAGCCCTTCTTGAATAAGGGCACAACATTTACCACCCTACAGTCTTCTGGGACCTCACCCATGGCTAACGATGATGGAAATATATCAGCCAGAGCTCCCACAATTTCTTTGCTAGCCTCTTGCAGGGTCATTAGATATATCTGATCAGGACCAGGAGATTTATCCAGCTTCATACATTCTAATACTTCCAATACCTTCTCTACTATGATATGGACTCCCCCCAAGATAGTGCCAGTAACTTCCTCAGGTGAGTAACATGTGACACTGAAGGGGGCAATTGTATTAATTAGGTATCTACACGGTTCAGGATGAAGTCATCTGCAATCATTCTGCATGTGAAATGCTTAGTGTATCCAACTGTTTAGAGTAGAAATACTGATCGCAAGCAATCTTCACTATATCATTAGTCATTACGGATTGAAGATAGCCGCCTCCATGAGCATTAGTAATCACAGGAGACTTTAAAAGTGACAACTGAGGGCCACAATTCACAAAGACTTCAAAGGCTTAACAAGGACATGGAGCTGAATTCCTCTTACCTTGAATTGTGAGCTTACAACGTTTGCTTATTTACTCTCTTTTGCAACGCTGCCTTTCTTGGGTGATTTGGACGTTGAACCAGGGGAATGTATTAGGCAGTTCTGGGCACTGGGGAAAGACAGGGTTCCATGATGGGGTGACAGGGTAACTTGTGTAGCTTGGTTCTTCAACAGCCGCGGATCTACGGATGTGCATGCGTATTTGAATGAAATGTCAAACTTGCCACCCATGAGCCCTGAGAAGTATTTGTTTCTGGCTCACGTCACACTGAACGTACACAATGAAGAGCAATTCCTGGCTGGCAGCACTTGACCAGATCCATTACTGGGCTTTAAAAGTAGAACCAGTGGCAGGAAGGTCCCAGCAGCATCGAGTCCTTCTGTCTCCGTTGAGAGGAGCTGATACAGAAGCATGGTGCAGAGGTAATGAGGTGAATGGTAGCGGGTAACATAGGACATGTAACCAGGTCTCGTGGAGAAAAACCTTCCCCGAAACTCACCAAAATTGACACTTAGCCAGTTTCTGGTAACATTCAGTCCAATTTTTTTTAATATTACTTTCTGAAGTGAGCTAATGAGACATTTTTATGTTACAGGCAAAGTAAAATTTAATTGCAAGCTGTTGTGGTTGTTTGTCAAGAGACGTCCAAACATCTCTTCCAATAATTCCTTTGGACCATCAGTGTCCATGTGAATCATGAGTTTTGGCCTTAGCTTAAAATCTCTGGCCAATTCATTAGTCGTCCATGTAGAAAGAAGGATAGCATTGGAAAATGAAACAAAGTAGGATGCCAAGGCCAAAGACCACATCCTGAGCTAAATGTTTCTTGTCTCTTCTTTTGCACTGCTGGGGTTGTCACCTGTTCACACAAATTTAAGTTATGCAGAAGTATGCGAAGAGATTTACTTCTTTACCATTTTTCCCAATTGTTGCTGCTTCTGAGGATTAGCTTGTGGAAAGAAGTGGAGAGCTCAGGGTCATAGTTTAAACAGCCCTAAAATCAAACAATCAAGACTTTGTTGGGATCTACTGTCTTTTCCTATCAGTCCACCACTTTCCTGGCCACGTCAGTCTGAGATTTTGCTGAGGCCAAGAAGATTAAGTCCCTGTTGATGTTCAAATTCCTTGCATTGTCGAGCTGCCTGTTTGGTGAAGGATGCTTCGTGTATGATTTCCCCCATTTGGGGCGGTGGGCTGGGGCTGGAGAGGGGTAGGAGGGAGTGGGTAGGAGTCAATTTTGTCCCCACACCACCCTAGAATCCTACCCTTAGCATCAAAGATGGCCCAATGCTGATGGAAATGCAACACTCTCTCAGACAACCAGATAACTTACATTGCCAAGTCTTGGAGATTGTCCAGATCTGTGCTACAGTTTCAGATAGAACACTCGGAACTCTGCCAAATGGTACGAAAGTGGAAATGTTTAAAATAAATTATTTGTAGTTATTTACTTTGATGTTGGATTGGGTGAAATGATTAGTCCCTCTGAGCATAGTATTTGCAAAAAAAATCTCAGATAGCACTGGGGGTAGTGACAGTGTAATGTAGGACTGGCCTTACAAGTGATACTGTAGGACAATCCTGGCAAAATTTATTTTCTCTCACAATCTTACTCCGCAGATAGGAGAAGACGCAACAGAATCATCAGCAGTTTGAAACATTTCCAACAGAAGATTTATAGTCAGGGAAATATATGGATGGGTCGCAATTATCAACTATTTTTATGCAGAGGTGTCACCACCAAATCTATTACAGGTTATGTTCAAATCCTGTGGGGACCTAATTAAGAACTGCTGCCCCTCATTGTGGTTGGTAGAGACTTTAAAATACATTTTGCTTTGTAAACAGGTTTCTGTCAGATAGTCAGTGCTCTTCACGCAATTCTTCCGTTATCCATGTGCGAGAATTTGCAGTGACAGCACGATTTAATGTGAAATATTTCTGTTGTGCCATGTTAGATATCTGACACTTTACTTGAAAGCTAAAGCTGATGAGCAGATTCAGTCACGTAGAAAGGCAACAAGGTGCTGCTGGGAATCTATTCAACACAATCTATTCTGGCAATAGAATCGCAGGACCCTGCTATTTATTTTATCACAGTGGGGGCCTTTCTACCCTCTACCCATGTTGGAACAGAGGCACACCAGTGGAAAACTTGCTGGTTGGGACCCAGGTGCAGAATTCTTGCTCTCATCTTCAGTAATGTTTATTTTTTGCTTCTGTGAGAAAAGGCCAGGTTATGTTTTCAGATACAAGTTTGGAGAGATGTCAGAGAAGCTTCTATCTGTAATTGGAAAAGTTCTCACATCCCATTTTTATCTTTCCTCACGATAAAGTGAAGGACTTTGAAAACTTGTCCTTAATGAGGAATCATAAATGCTGCTGGGCTAGCAGACAGTGTGGGAAACCCTTATTCAAAGTTACGGCAAAATGTTATTACATAGAACCATAGAAGATAGGAGCAGGAGGAGGCCATTCAGCCCTTCGATTTTGCTCTGCCATTCATCATGATTATGGCTGATCATCCGACTCAACAGCCTAATCCTGTTTTCTCCCCATAACCTTTGATCCCATTTGCTCCAAGTGCTACGTTTAGTTGCCTTTTGAAAACATTCAATGTTTTGGCATCAACGACTTCCTGCGTTAATGAATTCCACAGACTCACCACTCACTGGGTGAAGAAATGTCTCCTCATCTCCATCCTAAATCGTCTACCCCAAATCCGCAGACTGTGACCCCTGGTTCTAGACATACCCACCATCAGAAACATCCTTCCTGCATCTACCCTGTCTAGCCCTGTTAGAATTTTATAAGTCTCTATGAGATTACCCCCTTATTCATCTGAACTCCAGCAAATACAATCCCAACATAGTCAATCTCTCCTCATATGTCAGACCCACCAACCCTGGAATCAGCTTGGTAAACTTTCACTGCACTCCCTCGAGAGCAAGAGCATCCTTCATCGAGAAAAAGAGACCAAAGTTGCACACAGTATTCTAGGTGTGGCCTCAGCAAGGCCCTGTATAGCTGCAGCAACACACCCCGATCCTGTACTCAAAACTTCTGGCAATGAAGGCCAACATACCATTTGCCTTCTTTACCACCTGCTGCACCTGCATGCTTACCTTCAGCAACTGATGCACAAGGACACCCAGATCCTGCTGCACACTCACCTCTCCCAATTTACAGCCATTCAGGTAGTAATCTGCCTTCTTGTTTTTGCTTCCAAAGTGAATAACCTCACATTTATCCAAAGTATGCCCACTCACCCAACCTGCCCAGAACATGCTGAAGAATCTCTGCATTCTCATCACAGTTCACCCTCCCTCCAACTTGGTATCATCTGCAAACTTTGACATGTTACATTTTGTTCCCTTATCCAAGGGGTCCCAGCAATGATCCTTGTGGTACCCCACTAGTTACTGCCTGCCAATTCGAAAAGGACTCATTAATTCCTACTCTTCATTTCCTCTCTGCCAACCAGTTTTCAATTCATCTCAATACACTTCCCCCAAGCCCATGTGCTTTAATTTTGCACACTAATCTCTTATGCGGGACTTTGTCAAATGCTTCCTGAAAGCCCAAATATACCATGTTGACTGGCTCCCCCTTGTCAAATCTACCAGTTACATCTTCATAGAATCCCAACAGATTTGATTTCCCCTTTATAAATCCATGCTGACTCTGTCTGCTCCTGCTACTGCCTTTAACGTGCTCTGCTATAAAGTCCTTGATAATGGATTTGAGAATCCATTGGCCTCACTGGTCTATAATTCCCTGTGTCACTCTACCTCCCTTTTTGAATATTGGAGTGACATTGGCCACCCTCCAATCTACAGGGGCTGTTTCACTGTCTATAGAATCTAGTGCATCCATTATTTCTAGAGCCACTTCCTCAAGTACAAATCCTTAAGTATTGACATTGAACATAGAACATTGACAGAACAGCACAGTACAGGCCCTTTGGCCCACAATGTTGTGCTGACCTATTGTCCTACTCTAAGATCAAACAAACCTGCATACTCTTCATTCTACTATCATCCATGTGCCTATCCAAGAATCACTTAAATGTTCCTAATGTACCTGACGCTATTACAACTAATGGCAGTGAATTCCATGTACCCACCACTCTCTGTGTATATTAGTTTGTTAAAATCAGTTGGGCATCACTCCTCAAAGTGTTGGTCTTGCTGCTGTGCAGAAGATGATAGGGAATGGCTCTAAGTCACCTCAGGTGCCCAAGAAAACAGTAGCCACCAGCCAGTACTGCCAGACATGCCAGAAATTATGCCTCAGTAAAGGGGTCTCCTATTTTAAAATGCGAGTGGGTCTCTCCCACATCCAGGTCATTGAGCTAGGTCAGCGGCAAATGTGTAAAACAAGAGCAAGGGTTTGTAGGTCTCAACAGGCAAAGCGTGAAGAAGCTTGAACAAAGAGAACACCATGCTATTAACCCAGGCCTAAGGTGCATTGTATCAGGCACAAATATGTGGACATGTCAATGTGCTGTTGTAGAAGAACTCTGAGAATGGCCCTGAGATCAGGCTGAATCTCCTGCATTTTTGTCAAGTTCAAGTTGCGTTAGGTTTTGTGAAGGGCTTGTCGCTGCAAAGTGTCTCAAGTCTCCTTCCATACCTCATCAAACTTACCTCATTAATTACTTTCATTAATCACAATGCTACGCATCTCTCATGTCCGATTTCTGTCCCATCTTACCACAGGCCAGAACAACTTGTCACTCAGTAGATGTCACCAAAATTAGTCGTACCCACACCATTTTTAAAAGATTGTGTGGATCTGGACCAGCTGCCATGCACGGTTGTAACTTTTGTCCCATTCATGGAAGACCAAGGAAATTTCGCTCAGTGGGAAGGTCCTGCTCAATGGGGAGGTGCTGTGATGAGACTCCCGCTTCCCACAGGACCAGCAGTGGAGGGTATGATATCAGCCCATGCCCATCTTAGTGCAAGGTTGCCATCCAGGTCAGTGCAGTCTCAGCCATCTGCAGCAAAGCCCGACAATGTATGGAGAAGATCAATGTCATTCTCCACCTTACCAGGGTAAGTGCCACTATCTTCTCTCTGATTCCTCACACTCACTCTGTCTTTGCGACTGTACCCACCTCTCACCAAGGCTCATGTTCTGCCACTCACACAACTGCCAGCAAGATTTTTCCCATTCACCCTCACCCATATCCCAACCCCTGACACCACAAATTCTGCACACCATCTGTGCTGCCTACTCACTCACCCCTCTACCTGCACCAACAGTCTCAGCCACTTCAATTGCCCATAATACCTGCCTCTCTCTCTCTCATTCCAGGAGGAAATAAGTCTCCAACAGCGCAGAAAGAATCCAGATGGTTGGTGGACTGCAGAACATTCAGCTCCTCACTGACTGTGAGCAGAGGATCCTGACTCTAACCATTCCATTTAGGCCCTAGACTTTGGTTGGACGCGTGCATTTTACTTACTGTGCCAGGAATTCCTGAGAAAAGGTCCAACTTGATTGAGGCCATCTGGTTTCATGTCTACATTAAACATCGTGACAAGGTAGCAACCATACAAGTGTATTAATATAACCTCTGGCTGGGGGATTAAAGCACATAAGGGTAAAGCAATGCAAAACAGGATGCAGTGAGCATCCTGGTGAGCTCAGGGTGAATGAGCACTTTGACTGTGAACGAAAACCCCGGAGATGGAGCCTGGTCCAACCCAAGGTGGGTACAGCAGTCAAATCTTGAAAAAGGATAAGGGATGTGCCATGAGGATTCTTAGAGCCTGGCACATGCTGAATGCCAATGTCTGTTGGAGTGGAACGTGTGTAGCCTGTGCCAGTGAAGAGTGCCCCGAGTTGTCACTGCCTGGTGTCTAACATGGAAGCCATTTAGAGGAAGCAGTGAGCAGAATGTGTGAAGTTCACCCTCTGGCTTCCTTGTTGGCATCAAGATATTCTTAAGAAAGATGGTAAAGAATTCTGTGAAAGTAGAAGTCGCTGGGTTTCAATGTGAAATCTCTCTAATGGCTGGCTGTATGTAGGGCACAAGAAGTTGGATTTAATGAGCCCATGAGCACCATCTGAGTCCACCTAATCATGAAGAGGCTTCATATTATTCTCCCAAAGGTGGCAGAACATCCCCCACTGCAATCTTGGGAGCTATAATGATTCTTTGCATCTCCTAAGATTATCGTGTTTTATTTTTGCCTAGTGGCCTACAGGTGGGTGAGTGTGTTCTGTTATTATCAGACAGTCAATACCTAATTGAGGCAACTAGCCTCAGTGAGTGGTGGTAGGAGCTGAAAGTCATCTCTATCTTTGTCTCTGAATCCCCTGTGCTCATCGGGCTTGCCCAGCACCCCCTCCCACCCCCGGGCCTCATGCTTTTACTTTCCACCTGACTCACTTACCTTCGCCCCGAGCCCATGATTGATGCTCAATCCCTAGATCACCCACAATAATACCAATGAACAATGCAGAACTTCCAGCCTCTGATTGGTCAACAGCTCTTAGCAGACCAAGCTCCAGAATCCTCAGGAAGTGCAACGGTTGCTATTTAAGTGCCTGGATGTTAATACTGCCTGGCTTCAACCACATGTGAACGGAGAATCCCTTCCAACTCTCCAATCAGTATGTAAGATCTCAATTGAGCCAAGTAAGTCCAATGCAAGAGAAAATGTTTATGTTGTTGCAGACCAGACTTTATTGCTAAAGGACTTTGTTGCAAATGTTAGCAGGGAAGTGTTCTCGGTCGAACCATAGTAATAGCTTTATCAATGACTTTCACCTCTTTTGAGATAAAGTGAAGAGCTGTTTGCTGATGGTTCAGCTCCATTCACAAACTTATCTTTTAATGCAAGCTTCCACTAAGATCTGAATATCATTCAGATAAGTAATCAAGTGCCAGGCACCCCTGGACAATCCAAGTGCCAGGTGATGACCAGTTAGAATGGAGCGAAACCCAACCACTATTCTCGACCTCCAATGGCCCCACTATTGCTAAGTCTCCTATCATCAACATCTAGAGGCCAACTTCACTAGCCTTCCGATTATGTAAGACTATAGCTATTGGGGCAGGTTAGAGCTTTACAGTTCTTTGCTCAGTAGTGGACTTATTAACTCTAAAATATTTCTCCACCATCTACAAGGGTGTGATGGAGTACGCAGCCCTCCACTGGATGGTGGAGTTGTAACAACACTCAACAAACATGACACATAAAGACAAAATAGTTCCACTTATTAACTGAGCTCAATTCCCTGTGTACTGTCTAACAATCTTCAGGACACAGTGCAGCAAATCACCAGAGTTATTCTAAATAACAATACTGTTTTCCTGAAAACTCTTACCACCTAATAATTTAAGGGTAAAACCAATAATGTCATTGAAATGTGTTATGATCAGACCCCAAGCGAGTGTCTCTGATTTGTTGCAAATCTGGATTGCTATCCCGTTTTGAAAAACACATATTTTCATTAAAAGTTCAATATGTTCTTAAGCAATCCTGGGAAACTGTAATGACAAATATTTGTTCCTCTTAGATCTCATCCAACTCGCAGAGAATTTTAGTTTTGAAAATATTCTCAATCTTTTAGCATTGAGGTGGGGAAATAGCATCTTGGTATTATCACCAGACTCTTCTTCCAGAGACCAAGATAATATTCTGGTGACCTAGTTTTGAATCCCACAATGGCAGATGGTGCAATTTGAATCCAATAAATCTGGATTTAAAAGTCTAATGATGATGAAAACGTTGTCGATTATCATAAAATCCCACCTAGTTCACTAATCTCCTTTAGGGAAGGAAACTGCTGTCCTTACCTGGTCTGGCAGACAAGTGACTCCAGAGCTACATCAAAATGGTTGACTCTTAACTGCCCTCTGGACAATTAGGGACTGGCTATAAATCCTGGTCTAGCCAATGACTGACTGAATGAATGAATAAAAGAAAAATGCCTAGGTTCATATCCTATAATTTTCTGCCTTATGGTAATGTCATTACTACAATCACTGCAGCAATTCAAAAAGGATGTTCATTATTAGCATCTCAGAGACAGGCAATAACAGGGGCATTGTCACTGCCACCCATGCCGCAGGAGCAAAACTTAGAACTGTTTCTACCGTTCTAACATGATGATCTTAAGCTACAACAAAAACTGATTGAGTCCTCATTGCCTTGGGTACTCACAATTAAAGCTAAAGGAAAGATGCCTCTATTAAAATAGTTTTAAAAATTCATTAATTGGAAGTGTGCACCACTGGCGATGCCAGCATCTAGTGCGGATCCCTAATTGTCCGGGGAGTAATTAAGAATCAACAATATTATTGAGTCTGGAGTCTCATGTGAACCAGAACAAGTAAGGATGACAGATTTCCTTTCCTAAAGGATAGTAGTGAATCACATTACAACAAGATAGTTTGCTGTAATCCCTCAGGTGACTTGGATTCTGCAGAACATTTAAATCAAGAGCTATTATTTTCAACACCAATCCAGCTATTACTCTGAATTCTTATTAAGCTTTATACAACTTTATCTAAATTTTCTCAAGCTTACTAATTTTCCTGTGATTAATGACTTGCAAATCAAATCAATGCTGTGCTTATTTTATTTGTTGTTTGCAGATCATAAATTATAAAGAGGAATATTCATCCTTCAATGGTATAAACTGAAAATGCTGGAATTACGCTGCTGATCAGGCACGTCACAGTCTCTCAGATTTCCAGCATCTATATAATACCTTACTTTTGTATAGGAGTTCTATTGTTTTCATTAAACAATAATTTAATCTCTAATCCTTATCTGGGCTCTTTCCAATGCCATCATCAGCTTTTGAAAAGAGCTATAATTAACATTTGCTTCTTGGTTTTTATAGCTCTATGTTTGCTGCGTCACTGCATGAGGCTTTAACAAAAAGTATCTGTTACCTTCTTAAGATTTCAAGTCTTTACTCATGCTGGAATATTGTTTTAAAAATCACAAATTAATGCCTGCAAAAGCGAAAGGTTGAAATAAAGGCCTGTAGCAACCAACTGCTTGAGTAACTATACTCAAACCTGGCTTTATTATGGTCTATCATTTGTAGCTGGAGTTGGTCATTAAAGACTTAGAAATGGAGCAGATCATCCTGCTCAGTTTCTATGATAAACAATCCTGGTTGTTGTCAATGACTTATTGCATGTCTGTTCAAAAGTTCCCAAGGAGACCGAATGATCATGATATCTCCATGCTGGGTATACATAATTTATTTTATCCAGAATTGTTTGTCTGGCTTTGTACTTGAAGTCTGATTTTTCACTCTGTATTTAAAATTGCAAACATATTTGATATGGTCATTGCTTATTTGAGCTGATTGTTGCACTTTTGTTCAACAACACAGACAGTGGAAAAACTTGCAAACTTTTCAACCCTTTGAGAAACGAAAGATTTTAAGAAGTTTTGCTACTGCTGAAGAAAATCTGTTACCACCTCAAAATCTCAGGGAAAAAAGAAATCAATCAGTGATACACTAAAAAGGATGAAGGAGTCCACGAGCTCATATGCCGTGAATAAAACAGTTTTATGGCTGAACTAACAATGAGCACGAAGCAATAGATGCAACCTGATCAATTATTCTGGAGCTCACAGATCAATAAAATGCCTAATGGACTGAAGAATAGCAACTAACCTGGGGAGGAGTACCATTCAGCTAAAACGTATGAGGTGACTTTATCTGGCAGAAGCGTAGCTTGAAAGACGAGGGTGAGCAATGTATTGTTCGCAGCAGAGGACTAACATTCAAATGGAAAAGGGGAAGATGGTACTTCTCCTGGAAGTCCCAGTGAATGCTGTGGTACAATGAAGAGGACAGGGAAAGGAGGTCATGCCCCCTGGCAGACTGGTCTGGGGTTACCATCCAAGTCTCTATGGCGCAAAGGAACGCACAGATTGCAGCACAACCTGAAACAACACTAACAGCTCGGTCAGTGACTCTCACTCCACTCAATCCCTCATTCGAGGAGAACATAACTCACAGTAGGGCAGGAAGAGGCTGGGCAGATGGCAGAGTGCCCAGTGATTGACTCCACAGCCTTGATGAGGAGTAGGAGAAGGAAACGAGTAGGACCACTCCTGCGAGGGCTCTGAGACTTTGGTGTCCCATTGAAGCAGCTGGCAGAGGAAGAGATGGCTCAGGCTACTGGCACCCAGAGGACGACTAGAGACCTGCACCACAGTCAACTACTGAGAAACCTCATTGCACCTCAACTGTGCAACCAGAAACTACAGGAAGACATCATGGGAGGGAGAAAAAGAAGAAAACATATTGAGGGCACTCTAATGGCACGGGTGACAATGCACCATACGTCATTTGTCAGGTTTGGATAAATCTCAGTGTTTTTACCTTACATCATTGAGTTTGAATTGCTCTAGTCCAAAATGCAACGGAGCCAGAATAATGCCTAAACCATGACCACACAAGATATACCATAGATTGTTCAACAGGTCCTGCTGACATCATTGCCCTTTGCCACTATTCTTCCACTGGCTTCTGTGTCCAAACAGATGGGTGTGAATGAGTTGGTCTGAATGAAATGTTGTGTGGGACTGGGGAGGTGCACAGCAATTATGGAGGAAATGCTTTAGGAAGGCGAGGGACTCAGGATGCTGTCAGTCTGTGTTCTGCATAGACCATTGGTCTTTGTGTAATGTTGCTTTCCTTTAAATGGCCTTGTGGCAGTGAATTGTACAAACCCCTTTCTTACAGATCGAGCCACTTACCCTGCCCAGGCTGGGTGTGACTGCTGCCAGTTTCTTTCCCATTGTGGGCAGTGACTGTGACATGGTTAGCCAGATAGACCCCATTAGAATATGAGTTCTCTGATTGGGGCTGTTAGTTTGGTTCAATCAAGGATCCCTGGCTGACAGATATAAACAGGAGTCTCAGGGGTTCTGTTCACACTGAGAGCTGACTCAGAGGTAGCCAGACCAGTGTCAAGTGCTAGGCACATGTAAATAAAGGGTGATTTGATGCTGAGACCCTGCCCTCACGGAATTATTTCAGTGGTGACGACAGTGGGATTAATGACATAATCATGCAAAAGCACTTACTAGCTGAAGCCCAAGTGAACTTCAAAAAGGTACTGCAACAGGCTCTTACATTAGCAATTGCAGCAAGTGGAACTTTTGAGTTGCAGGGTTTGCCAATGGAAGTGAACACCCTGGCCAGGTCAACTGAGGGTGGGGGGCACCACTGGAGTGAAAGCAATTGCACAGCCGCAGTCAGGATATCTGCTGAACAGAGGGGCTCTAGGTCAGCTCACAGCAAAACCCCAGAACAAAGCCAAGCCACTATCAACTGGTTTACTTCTTCAGGATCTGGGCTGGCAAGTCATCATAGTTGCTGTCAGTACGCAGTCTCAAGCCAGCAAAAGGTCCGAAATGAGTAAAATAACCCATATGTCCTTCACATCCATTTGTCCTTCACAGATGCTGCCAGACCTGCTGAGCTTTTCCAGCAACTTTGTTTTTGTTCCAGATTTACAGCATCCGCAGTTCTTTCGGTTTTTAAAATAACTCATATGCTGGTACCCAGAAGACAGTACTCCCTTGAAAGCCAATCTTCAGCTGGTTTGGAATAGTTAGATTGTTGAGAAACATTCAAAGCCAAATCAAAATAAATTCCTTGTTAAATGATCACCCAGTTCAAATCGAGGACGCTACCAGCGCCACTGTATCAATGATTGTAGAACCTTAGCCAAAATTCGCTGAAATCTCCAACCTTTAAGTTTGCTTAACAGCAGCTAGATTGAGAACCTACACTGGGGAACCCTTACAGTTTAAGGGTACAACTTTGGTTCTGGTAGATGGCTGTGGAGCAGGTCTCCAGTCATCCTCTGGGTGCCAGTGGCCTGAGCCATCTCTTCCTCTGCCAGCTGCTTCAATGGGACACCAAAGTCTCAGAGCCCTCGCAGGAGTGGTCCTACTTGTTTCCTTCTCCTACTCTTCATCAAGGCTGTGGAGTCAATCACTGGGCACTCTGCCATCTGTCCAGCCTCTTCCTGCCCTGTTGTGAGTTATGTTCTCCTCGAATGAGAGATTGAGTGGAGTGAGAGTCAGTGACCGAGCTGTTTGTGTTGTTTCAGGTTGTGCTGCAATCTGAGGAGCAGCTGGTTCAGTTGCCACTGACTGTGGTTAAAGGTTCGGGCCCAACCCTGATGTGATGGAACTGATTGAAAAAGGTTCACCTTGATTGGCTCAACATTTTTCGATCAGAAAATGGTTGCCTAAGTGAAGTCCAACTGAAATACCTGGAAATTTTTCAGGAAAGTCAAGGGACTATGAAAGGAGCCAAGTGCACCTGGCATGTTGACCAGGAAGCAATCCCATGATTCTGCAAGGCCTGCCCAGTGCCATTTGCATTATGGGTAAAAGTAGAGGCAGAAACCAGGAGGTTGGAAAGTGAAGGAATTATCAAACCCAGTGCAGTTTGTAGAATGGGCAGCACCGGTCGTACCAATTGTGAAGCCTGATGGGTCGGTTCACCTTTGTGGGGATTTTAAACAAACGGTAAACTGCTGCTCACAGCTAGATAAATACCCAATCCCTCACATAAAGGATTTATACTCAAAGCTGGCAGGGGAGTGTCCTTCAAAATGCTGGACATGAGCCATAACTAGATGAGAATTCCCAGAAATATGCTATAATTAATACCCATAAGGATTTATACCAATATATGAAACTGTGCTTTGGTGTATCATCAGCCTGAGAAGTTTTCAGTGGATGATGGAGAATATTTTGCACGGTCTACCCCGAGTCGCCACATATCTGGGTGACATACTAATAACTGGGAAGACCAATAAAAGACACTTGGACAACTTGGACATAATCCTTAGATATTTCTCCAAGGTGGGCGTGTGCCTTAGAAGGGAACAATGTGTGCTCCAACGCCCCCCCACCCTCCCCAAGTGACCTACTTGGGCTACAGAGTTGACAAGACCAGGTAATACCGGTTGGAAGATAAAGCGAGGGTGATCAAAGGTACCCTATCTCCCACCTCTGTACCAGAGCTTAGGCCTTTCCGTGAATTGACAAACTTTTATAGAAAGTTCAAATGTAACCTGGCCTCCATGCTGGCACCCTTACATCTGCTATTGAAAAAGGGTTAGCTTTGGAAACAGACTTGTAGTCAAGACATAGTTGTTAGGGAACTGATGATGCAACAATTGTCATCTAAGGTGTTGGCATACTATATTCCCAAGTGAGATCTGGTGCTGACATGCAATACGTCCCCATACAGTAACAAGGTAGTCTTGGCTCATAGATGGCCCAATCGGGAGGAATATGTATGCTATCTCGATGTTGGCTGTTGCCGATTACAAATGAGCCTGGATAGTCAAGAAAGGTTTGGTGTTTATCTTTGGTATGAGACAATTCCACCAATATCATTACAGTATGGATGTAAATTTGTGATAGTAACAGACCACAAACTCCTTTGAGGGCTATTCAAAGAGGACAAGGCAGTTCTGCCCATAGCTTCAGGTCAATTTCAGTGGTGGGCTCTAATACTAATGCGTACAATTACAAGTTGGAACATCATCCGAGAGGCCACGTAGCAAATGCGGATGCCTAGAACCACCTCCCACTGGCAGATACACCTCCAGTGCTACACCATTGGAAGAGTCTGTTTTAAACTTTCTGGACACCCTTCTAATCACCGCTGACAATATCAGACTGTGGATGCAGAACGGTCTGATCCTGGCAAAACTGAAACAGCTAGTGGTGATAGGGCAGTCAAAAGGGCCATCATAGCCAGAATTGAAATCTTTTTGGGCCTGGCAAGATCAGATTACCATTGAGGATGACATTACATTACGGGGAGGAAGAGTGATTGTCCTGAGAAAATGTCACCACCAGATACTGGCTGGACTCCGCCAGCATCATCCAGGAGTGTCCAAAATGAAGATGTTGGCAGGATTTGATGCAGACATAGCTGAATTGGTGGGGTGGTGCCCAGAGTGCCAACAAGGACAAAAATTACCATCACTAGCTCACCCACATTCTTGGGAATGGTTGGGGAAACCCCGGACTCAGTTACATGTCAACTATGCAGGTCCTTTCATGGGCTCAGTATGCTTAATCACTGTGGATACACACTCAAAGGGCCTGGATTTGTCAAACATGGGGTCAATGATAGAAAATTTACGAGCTTCTTTGAAAATACACGGGCTCGCAGAAGTTTTGCTCACAGACTACAGGTCATCATTTAGCAGCACTTCCTAAAGTTGAATGGTATTCCACATGTGTGCTGTAATGCAAGTCTGTTCTTCCCGAGCTTGCTGCAAGTGTGTTGGAGAGACATCATTACTGTTCTGATTGTTGGGTTCACAGATGTGGGATGGTGGTGTGCATGAACAAGGAATGCATGGAGCTGATACCCAGGGACTGTGTCCAGAGAAGCCATATGGTGCTGAACGTACTAAAGTCAACAAGCACCTGCTCTGCTACCTATTTCGAGATTTCTCAATGTCCAGCTTGTTAGATGTGTTGTTGTGGGCCATTAATTAGGTGTTTAACAAGTTATAATCTCCCTTAACTTCCTGCCTCGTGAGAAAATCTGCTGCTTGGTAGAAACAGAACAGGTGAAGAGAGTCACTCCTAATGTGGAGATGGGCCTTGTCAAACTTCTCTGATTCTGCCACAGACCTCACCATGGCCAATGTTGCTCAGACCCTGAGTAAGATTTGACCGTCAGCTTGAGAGTTTTCTTATTAAAGTGTCATTTATTCGCATCGTATTTCATTTGCTGAATGGTTCCCCATTCACAAAGCCTCTCCAAATCCACTTGAAGCATCTTTGTAGCTTCTCACCTCTCCTTGCCCCACTGAGTTTTGTGTCATCTGCAAATCTGGAAATATTACACTTGATCTCTACGTTCCAATGTTGGCAACCTTATGTTTTGTTTCAAACTAAGTTCAAGTTACATTAAGTTCTTTGAAGGCTTTGTTTTGCCATGAGGCCTCGTGGGTTTTCTTACTAAATACAGGAATGCCCTGTATTGTAGGAGGAAGGCCAATGATCTTCTCCACTCTACCAATGTAAGTGCCACCATCCTCCCTCCATATCTCACATTGACTTTATCTCTGTGACTGTCTCCACTTTCCACCAAGGCTCATGCTTTAACACTCTCACTATTGCCTGCAATGTCTTCCCCACACACCCTCATCCACTTCAGTCCCTGACAGCACTAGCCCTGCATGAACTCTCTGCTGCCTACTCACTCACTCAGAACACCTCCCCGCTGCACCAAAAATAGCAGCTGTGTCATCCATTTCCATCTCTGTTGACTGCTGCCTGTTGATTTTTCCAGGAGGAAAACAGTTCCCAAAAGGGCCGAAGATAGTCAAAATGGGTACGGGCTGTCCAAGATTCAGCTGCCACCCCTTATGAGGAGAGGACCCTGACTCAGAGCTTCCTGAGTGGCTCATTGACTGTGGTCAAACTCTGGAGAGGTATCAGAAACTGCCTTTGATTTACTGTGCTGAGAGGCCCCCTGTGTGAAGCCTATCCCCCTTGACGTGATTGAGATCTGCTGACAACCATGACATACTTCCTATTATTGCGTGTGGTCTAAACAACGTCAACACTGTGAGCTGGCTATTTTCTGGTCCAAAGTTTAAAAAGACTTCCAGGCAAATTTGAAGTGAGTGAGCACTAAGAGCGCATGAGCCCAGTTATGCAGCTTTGTCCAAACTATGAGCTGAGCGTGTGTCCCTGAGTGTTGTTGCTGCAGCATTTCAGTGAGAGTCACCATTGTGCCCTGAAGTGCAGCATTGTATTCAAAGTGGATCAGTGATGTGCCATGAGTTTTCACTTAGATGCTGGCATTTTTCAGATGCCAATGTCAGTGGACATGCGGTGATGATGGTTGGTGACCATGAGCATGCCCTGAGATGTTGGTGCTTAGTGTCCAATATGGGCATGCTTTGGACTAAGAGTGAGATCAATCCACTGGATAGCCAATCTAACTTACATGCTGAAAATTCCCAGTATTCAGTTTGCTTAGAGCTGATGATGCAATAGATAGCTGTGCATTGCTGAGTGGAGATCAGCTGTTAATAAGGTTGTTAACAAGCAGTGAAGCCTCTTCATTGACAATTTGCAGTTGCTGAGCAAGAATTGCACCTTGATCCGTGGAAATGAGTCGAAAGGTGCAGTGTGATGTTCCCGACATCAGGTAAGATCTTACTGAACCTCTCAAGTGATCGTGCCGCATTTTTGTGAACTATAGTTCATATTACCCAGCTCTTGCAGATTTCTGGCCAAAGTATTTATTTAGTTTCATGATCATTGCTTTATTCTATATTATAGATACTCTTGACTCCCCTTATAAAGAACTTACCATTTCTTTTTGCTATTTTCTTCCTCATTTGCATACCTAGAAAAGTTTCCACAAGTTGTTTTCATGTTTTTCTCTATTTGTTTATTTTGAATTCCTCTTCTTAATATTTTTCATTGTCTTCCTTTGTAGAATTTTAAAATACTCCCAATTATCAGGCTTACCTTTATGGGCGACTTTATAGGCTATTTTCTTGGATCTATAACTGAAATAACTGGAGAGTTTTGCAACTAGAAATCAAGTATTACATATTGCTGTGCAATACAACGTTCCTTTTTGGAAGCAGTAAGAAGAAGAATTTGAGACCGAGTGACTCTGAGAATATTTAGAATTAAGGAAATCCTGCTTGACAACAGCCCTCTGATTGGTTTAACTGCAGAGTGTTCAAAGCCGTAAGTGCCAACAGCAGCATAGAGTGGAGGCGACATTCAAATCCTGAAAACTGTCCATCTCCCTCTCCTGTCTATAATTGTTCAGAACTCTACATTCCCAATAGCACTGATATTTACGTGGATCCTATAAGCTGCTGTAAAGTACTTTATAATTTTGTTAATTTCAACAGTGATGTAAAATGTGTACATACACAGATTTAATATCTTGGTTAAGTTTGGTTTTGAATTAGTGGTATATGGATTTTGGTCTGTGTATATAAAATGGCTTAATGGTAAACTTGTTAGGTATTTTGGAACCCATGGTGATTTCTTTTAAGACACTACAGGAGGGAGAGAGAGTTCCTGGAGAGTTACAGAATTTTGTTTTCATTGAGTGAGTTTTACAAGTGGACAGAATAAGAAGTTGTGTATTATGCTTTAGTTAGAGGTTATCTAGAACAGGCTAAAGCTGAATGTGTAGAACAATTTCTCCAAAGAAGGAGTTGAGAATTATTCAGAAATAGGTTACCTCACTAACAAATTTGATTTGAAAATTACAGACTTGAAATGTGAAGTTAAAACTCTGAAAACCTTGTTTGAAGCTGAGAAGTCTAAGCTCTGTTGTATGAAGACTTAAGGGAGAGGCCGTCTGATTCTTAAAACCAGGAAAGAAGCTGCAATTGTGTTAATTCCTATACAAAGGATAGAGAAGGGAATTTGTCTCTGGTGTTTGAGTAGCATAAAAGGCTGCTGTTGGAATTAATGAGATTGTATTTTACTGTGTGTCTCAAAATCTCAAAATATAAACTTGGTTAAAACACCTTATCTTAATTTCTTTTGAATAACAAACTTTTGTTTTAGTCTTAGAACCAAATGTGCAGCAGTACATGCTATGTTTTAGGGAAAAACTACCTCTTTAGAATTAAAAAAAAGTGATCTATCAAGTCAGATTTCAGTCTGGGAGATCTGGCTTGTCCAGTAATAAAATCAGCTGCAACCATAACACAAGCCTCCACTTTCCTTTAGACTAACACAATGAATACACACAAGATAAAGAATGAACTTATATTTTTATGGATGGGTTTTATAGATGGGCAAGGGATTTTATGGAACAATGTGGTATGTCAAAGAATAGAGACAAAGTAACAGAAAAAAGTATGGGAAATGAAGTTCAGAAAGTGGCAAGAAGGGACAGAGATAGACTGTGAGAGAAAAGCAGAAATACACCAACAATCAGGATCAGATAGTACAAATATTTTTTAAACATCTGAAGGTGTAGTGATTGTAACAGGGTCAGCCAGGTGGCCCTCATAGAATATAAGGTCTCTGATTGTCCCAGTCAGGGAGTTCTGGCTGACAGATAACGGCACAGGGTCAATTCCTACTCTGGCTGAGGTCACCATGAAGGTCCTGCCTTCTCAACCTTGCCCCTTGCTTCAGGCATGGTGCCCCTCAGGTTAAACTCACTCTTAATCATCCCTCTGCAATGAGACCACAGTCCTCTAGGACTATGATAGCCACTTTTACCTGGAGTGAGCTGGTTATCTCATGGAGATGGGTATACAGGCTGGGCCTTAGAAGCCCCTGGAGTTTAGAAGAGTAAAGAGCAACCGGAAGGAAATGTATAAGATGCGGAATTGTCTTTACAAGTCAGATGTCAAAAGATTGTCAAAAGATAAACAACTGCACCTCCCAGTCGCTAACCATTTCCACTCCCCCTCCCATTCTTTAGATGACATGTCCATCATGGGCCTCCTGCAGTGCTACAATGATGCCACCTGAAGGTTGCAGGAACAGCAACTCACATTCTGCTTGGGAACCCTGCAGCCCAATGGTATCAATGTGGACTTCACCAGCTTCAAAATCTCCCCTTCCCCCACAGCATCCCAAAACCAGCCCAGTTCGTCCCCTTCCCCCGCTGCACCACACAACCAGCCTAGCTCTTCCCCTCCACCCACTGCATCCCAAAACCAGTCCAACCTGTCTCTGCTTCCCTAACCTGTTCTTCCTCTCACCCATCCCTTCCTCCCACCCAAGCCGCACCTCCATCTCCTACCTACTAACCTCATCCCACCTCCTTGACCTGTCCGTCTGCCCTGGACTGACCTATCCACTCCCTACCTCCCCACCTATACTCTCCTCTCCACCTATCTTCTTTTCTCTCCATCTTCGGTCCACCTCCCCCTCTCTCCTTATTTATTCCAGAACCCTCACCCAATCCCCTTCTCTGATGAAGGGTCTAGGCCCAAAACGTCAGTTTTTGTGCTCCTGAGATGCTGCTGGGCCTGCTGTGTTCATCCAGCCTCACATTTTATTATCTTGGATTCTCCAGCATCTGCAGTTCCCATTATCACTGTCAAAAGATTGTTTCATCTTATGGGTCAGCCTGGAGCTAGGCGACACTTTTTAAAAGGGCATTGTCCTTTTAGTTCAGAGCTGAGGAAAGTTCTTTTTCTCTCAGAGGGTTGCATGCCTTTGGAACTCATTGCTTCAGAAGGCAACTGAAGTGGAGCCTTTAAATATTTTAAAGCAGAGGTAGATATATATACTTATTAGGCAAGGGAATCCAAAGTTATCAGGGTAGAAGGGGTGCGGAATTCATGACATTAATAAACAACCTCTGACCACATTGATTGGCTCAAGTGGCCAAGTGGTCTAACTCTGCTCCTATTTTGTTTGTCTATATATTGGTGTAGTGCCTTCCACTGCTGTAGAATGTCCCAAACGATCTTCCAGCCAATGAAACGCTGTCAATTGCAGTTGCCACTGTGTTGTATGAAACCTGCAAACAATTTTCAAATGTCAATGCACAAATAAATAAATAGGCAACCTGCTTTAATATATCTGCTTAGGGAAAACTATTGGCGAGAACACCACTGTTGCTGTTACATCCCAATGTGAAATCTTCCATGCATTCTGAAAGGAGAGGCAGTTCCAGGCACCAGCATCTTATTTGAAAAACAGGATCTCTGACGTTGCAGCACTCCTTCTGTATTGCAATGGACTGTCAGCAGGGCAATGTTCTCAAATTGCTGGGTGGAATTTGGGACCATAACCTATCAATGAAGAGAGAGTGTAAGCACTGAGCCCCAGCTGATAGTCAGAAATGTACATAGAGGAGAAAAGTGGGCCAGATCCACAAATCTCAATATTATTTCATCTTTTCCTGGGCCATAACCAAGTTTGAATTTTATTCAATTGCAAACTCTTCTTCCTGTCTTAATTTTCAAGCTGTGAATGATTGACTTTTCTTGCAATGTGGTTGTTTCCAACTTTTTTTCTCTAACCCTTTCAATCTCAAAAATATCATAAGCCTATCTGCAGGCTTGCTCTTGAACAGAGGTCTGCCATCAAACCTGAATAAATGACATTAACTGTTACTACATCTGCTTAGTTTAATTAAATATGTGTCAATGTTATGTTTAAACTTGCTCACGGGTCAATGATATTCACTCCCAGCTGCCAGCAGAAATGTTAGATTAATGCACTCTGAACCGATTCACTGGGCAAATGCAGTCAAACTGGATCTGAGCCATGCAGATCAGAAAAGTTGCTAGAGGATAATTTTCTGAATGTTTCCATAGCAAGAAAACATCACTTCCATCAAGCTGCATCTAAAAAGTGTGGATTCACTTAAAACAGCGGGTGTAAAATAGTTTAAAAACAGAAATTGCTGGCGGAACTCAGTTGTGATGAAACACCTCCATACTTGAAACATTAATTCTGCTTTATTCCCATAAATGCTGCCAGACCTGTTGTGTTTCACTTGAAATTTCTGTTTTTTGTTTCAGATCTCCGGCATCTGCAGTTCTTTGTTTTCTTTTAGGACATGAAATAGTACTAGGCAATGTTCACATGATTTTTGAAATGTGCCTTCAGGGACATGACTATGAAACCTAACCTCAAATTCAATAATTTAGCTGCCTGCTCTTGCCAAGCCATTGATTAAATGCATTAAATTATAGCACTTTTGTGTACTGGTATTCATATCATGGAATCTAACTAATGACTATAGTCCTGAATATAATTATGGAGTGATAAGAGATTATAATATGATTATACTAAGTCGTTGCCTTATCATACACCTTCCATTCTCCATCGAGTACAAAATATAAACAATGGGTTAATAGAATGTTCAATGACTCCTCAGATATTGAAGAATCCATGTCTATATGCAGCAAGAGTCAGACAGTATTCAGGCTGCAGTGGAACAAGGAATATTTGTAACATACAAGTGCCAGAAAATGACCAACAAGAGAGAAGCAACCATATATCCTTGACATTCAGTGGTATTGCTACTGCTGAATCTTTTATTATTAACGTTCCTGATGATTACCTTTGAGCAGAAACTGAACCAGGCCACCCATATAAATACAACAGCAGGTCAGTGGCTGAGGAATCTGCCCTAATTCACCTCCTGACAACCCACAGCCTCTGTCTAACATCTACAAGGCGCAGGTCAGAAACGTAATGGAATACTCCCCACTTGCTTGGAAAAGTGCAAATCACAAGAAGGTAAATATCAGTCAGGGCTAAATTAATACTTCCCAGAAAATAGATGTAAAGAAATGACTTTATTGAGATTTTTATGGTTTTAAAACAAATTGGTTGGACAGATTTTTGAAAATTTCTGTTGGAGAAATCCAGGACAAGGGATGAATGATAGTCACCCCATTCATCAACTTAAGCGTTCAGTCCGTTCAATGATGCACAATCACAGTATGTGTGTCATCTACAACATAACTCACCAAGGTTCCTTCAAAACAACACTCTAACCCTGCAGTCTCTACAACCTAGAAGGACTTGGATGGTAGATTTTTTAGTTCACTTGTGGCACACGGGCATCACTAGTGTCTAGTATTTATTGCTCATCCCTTGCGCTCCTTGAGAAGGTGGGGGTGAGCTGCCTTCTTGAACCGTTGCAGTCCACCTGCTGTGGGTTGACCCACAATGAGCCAGGGTGCTTTAATGTGATGAGAAATGTAGTTCAGAAAAGGGACTGGTAGATGAATGGTGGGGTTAAAATTATATCAGAGATAATAGGAACTGCAGATGCTGGAGAATCCGAGATAACAAGATGAAGAGCTGGATGAACACAGTAGGCCAACCAGCATCTTAGGAGCAGGAAAGCTGATGTTTCTGGCCTAGACCCTGATGTAGGATCTAGGCCCAAAACGTCAGCTTTCCTGCTCCTAAGATGTTGCTTGCCCTGCTGTGTTCACCAGCTCTACACCTTGTTATCTACGGTAGATGTACGGCATTGGCATTTTCAGAAAGATGTTTTGTTAAGTGCCACATAAACGGCGACTGCACAAATTCATGTAACTGTTCACAGTACTGGCGATGGATCAGGATGGATTGAGAGTTGGTTAACAACGAAGACAAGCGCACATAATGGGTCATTTCCAAGTTGGAAATACAAAACTAATGGAGTGCTGCAAAGATCAATCCAAATGTCTCAATTATTTACTACCGTTTATGATTATTTAATACTTCATGACACGGAGGAATGGATAGAATGTAATGCACCTGCAAGTGACATGACTACGTGGATGGACATGTTATGTTGAGGGCATAAAGTAATCTGTAAGGAAATTTTGTATTGGCTACATTCTGAGGTTGCTTGAGAGAGTAGATATTGAGAAGTAGTTCCCATCGGAGGACCCTGGGAGGAGGCGATGGCCTAGTGGTATTATTGCTGGACTGTTAATCCAAAGATTATGATAACATTCTGGGGGCCGTGTTTGATTCCTGTCACAGTAGATGGTGGAATTTGAATTGAATAAAATATCTGGAATTAAGAATCTAATAATTGCTGTTGCCACGAATGGAGGATTTGAGTTCTGAGGAGAGGTTGGCTGGCCTGGCACTTTTTTCACTGGAGTGCAGGTGGTTAATGGGTGACCTTATAGAGACTTGCAAAATCATGAGGGGTATAGATAAGGTGAATGGCAGGTGTCTTTTCCCTAGGGTGGGGGTTTTCAAGACTGGGGACATAGTTTTAAGGTGAGGGGAGAAAAATGTAAAAAAGACATAAACGGCATTTTTCACTAAAGTCCTTTAGGGAAGGAAACTGCTATCCTTACCTGATCTGGCCTATATGTGACTCCAGACCCACAGCAATGTGGTTGACTCTGAACTGCCTTCTGGGCTATTAGAGATGGGCAATAAATGCTGCCTGGCCAGTGATGCCCTCATCTCAAATGAGGGGACTGAGTTAGAGAATAAGAGAATTCTCATTTAAAACCAGGATGAGAAGGAATTTCTTCTCCCAGACGGCAGTGAATGTCTGGAATTCTGTACCACGGTGTGGTCTGGAAGCTGGATCTCCAAAAGTAAAAAGGAGAGAGGTATATTTTTGAAATATTGGTGAGTTGAGGTCTGTGATGTGATATGAAAGAGAATTTGAGACCTGGGTCGGATCAACCACGGTCTTGTTGAATGGAAGAGCAATGGGCCAAAAGGCCTCCTGCTCGTATTTCTTATGACTTTATAATTTTTCTCCTTTTCATCCCTGCCTTCGCTCATTTGCTAAGTATTTTTCATGCGTTGTTGCTTCTAGACTACTAGACACATCTAATTCTCTCTTCCCCAGCTTCTTTTACCCTACATAGATCTGAACTGAATGAAAACTCTGCTGACTGCATTTTAAGTTCCACCAAGTTGCATTCACCTTTGCTTCCTGACCTACACTGGCTGGCCTGGCGATACTTCAATTTTAAATACTCATTCTTGATTTGTCCCCTCCAGGGGTTCACTTCATTGTGTCTCTATCACCACCTCTATTTTTTTTAGATCTTTGTGCTCCTCCAACTCCATCTTCTTGTACTGTCTTAATTGTGAACATTCCGCCAATGTAGGCATGCTTTTGGCTAAAGAAGATTTAAGCTATTGAATTCCATCCCTAAAATAGCTTTGTCGAGTTTTAAAGAAGCACATCACTCCTACCATGAATGAATGCTAAGAAATAAAGATTACTTTTCAATGTGAAAGGTGAGAGAAAGTGGGTGAACCTCCTACCTGGCATGTCTGTTTTATTTCTTTCTTAGTTAACCAGAAGACTTGAAATCCCTGGTGTGGTGGTTCAGGCTGATTTGTAATGATAGAGCTGAACATGATAGCATTCCGCTTTAATTAGCTAAAACTGAAGAGGTTCATTTGTGAATCCAGTGTACAAAGGCAAGTCAAAATATATCTAACAGCGCAAGGGGTCAATCTACTTTGAAACTGGACATAGTGGTAATAGACATTACAACAATAGCCAGGCTCATCATTCTGCTGGTTCAAGTTGACCGACATGATCAGTCTAGAGGAAGGCACGGTTACTGCTCTGTTGCTCTAGTTCAGAAAGTCAAGGTTGCATAAGCTTCTGGAATCACAGCCAAAGCTGCAACCATATCTGCAATAAGATTAACTAATTAGATGTTTAAGATATCCAAAACACCATAATATTTAAAGCTATTAACTAGTCAGCTGATTTACAAGTCTAACCGTTTACAATGTTGTCAAAATTTATATCAATCTCAGGCACTGAGCCTGGTACCAAATTATAATCAGAAAAGGAAGTAATACTGCATTGACGCTGTAACTTCAATCATTAATTCCACCCACTAAGTAATTTGCATTCTTTAATATTTAATGTCTACATGCTGCAAACTGTGTTCTAAGATGTTGAATTAAAAATATAGTATGTATATGTTTTCCTCTTTGATGATTCACAAGAAAAAGTAAATTCATTTGTTCGGTGTCATATCTATTCTAATGGAGATAAAAAATTGATATAATATGAATTAGTTCATATGAGATAATAATGAGATAACTGAGTTTTAGCATTTGTTAGTTCCTAGATTTAGACTATTTATAAACCCAAAAGATTTTATGAAACAGGTCTGTGGTGCAGGGTTTAAAGGTGAAGATAAATCAGTCACTGCTCAGCTGGTACCAAAATTACCACTGAGCCAGTAGGCTTTGGCATTAAATCTCAATCCCAAGACTTCAGCACAAATAAACATGGGCTAACACTAGGTGCTGTAGTTAGGAAGAAACCATCTTTTGGATAAGACTTTAAACCAAGGCCCTGTTTGTCCTGGGGAAGGGTCACTGAAGCTGAAACATTGGCTCTGAATTCTCTCCACAGATGCTGCCAGACCTGCAGAGCATTTCTAGCAATTTCTGTTTCTGTCCCTCATCTGTTGTCTCAGTCCAATGTAAAAGATCCCATGGTACTATTTCAAAGAACAACAAAGGAGAAATCCCAATGTCCTACACTATTTATATCCCTCAATAAATATCACTTTTAAAAGATTGATTAATGTCCCAGTGATTGCTGGACGTAAATTGGCTGCTGTATTTCCTAAATTTCAACAGTGACGAAACACAATACTCATCTATTCACTGTTAAGCACTTTTGGGTGTCTTGTGGTCTTATAAAATACAATATAAATGCAAGTCATTTTTTAATTGTTCCAGTGATTTTGGATTCATACAATAGTTTATTGATTGTGTGGAGCCCTCAGAATTCTGCTGACCTCACAAACTCTAATAGTGTTGATCTGCAAAACACCAGTGTAGATGTTGGGATAAGATAACAGACGGCAGATTTACAGTCCTACAAATTATTAAAACTAGTAGGTCAGGCAGAATGCTCCATGGTTAGCTGAATTTTTAGACTCTGTTGGTATATTATGTGACATACAGGCAGCCCCAGGTTCTGCTCTTGAGCCAGTTCTCAAGTCAGTTTGCATGCAAATCGGAATACAATGCAGGACAATGTGAAATAGACAACCATAAATACAGGAAATGTTAGCGTATTGGAACTTTAAAATTACACCCCTGTATGGGATCGCATTTGTGACTACAAGCATTCATAAGTTATAGGTTCATAATTCAAGGATCTCCTGTATTGGATTATTAATCTCAATAAATTTAACAGTATATTTTATCCAAATAGGCAAACTCTATGATATACCATACTTAACAAATGTGCTGGAGTGCAGGATGGTACAGTAGCATGGTGGTTAGCACTGCTGCCTCACAGCGCCAGAGACCCAGAGACCTGATTCCAGCCTCGGTTAACTGTCTGTGTGGAGTTTGCACATTCTCCCTGTGTCTGCATAGGTTTTCACCAGGTGCTCTGGTTTCCACTCACAATTCAAAGATGTGCAGGTTAGGTGGATTGGCCATGCTAAATTGCCCTATTGTGAGCAGATTGGTGGATTAGCCATAGTTCATGTGGTGGGATGTTCTTCACACAGTCAGTGTGGACCTGATGGGCCAAATGGCCTCTATTTGGACTGTTTGGATTCTATGATCATAGCATTTTTGAGGTTGTGACTAGTAGATTAGACTAGAATAAGTGCTGTTATGTATTTGGATTTTCAAAATGCTTTTGACTAGGTGTTCTGTTAGAAGTTAGAGGATAAAATGAAAGCACATGGGATGGGGTTGAATATATTATCATGGATCGAGAATTGACTTGCATCCAGGAAACAGAGAGTGGGGATAAATGGGTATTTTTCTGAGTGGCAGGCAATCACTTGCAGGGTTTCATATGGATCAGTGCTAGGGCCCCAGCTATTCACAATATATATTAATGACCCAGATGAGGAAATCACATGTAACATTTCCAAGTTTGCTGATGACACAAGCTGGATGAGATTGTGCATTGTGAGAAAGATGGAAGGAGGTTTCAAGGTGATTTAGGCGAGTTGAGTGATTGGGTAAAAACATGGCAGATGTATTACAAAGTAGATAAAGGCAAAGTTATACACTTCAATGTGAAAAGCAGAAGTGAACTATCATTTAAATGTGTGATGTGGTAGGAAATGTGTGTACAAAGGGATCTAAGTGTCCTTTTACACCAGTCAATAAAAGTCAATAGGCAGATGCAGCAAGCAATTGGGAAGGCAAATTATATGTAGGTCTTCATTGCAAGAGGATTTGAGTTCAAAAGTAGAGATGTCTTACTGCAGATATATTAGGGCCTCGGTGAGACCACTCTGTGTATTTGGGATACTGTGTGCAGTTTTTGTCTCCCTATCTAAGATGTACTTGCCATAGAGGGACTGCTGGAAGTTCACTAGGCTGATACAGGACTTGTGGAGAGGCTCGTTTGTCTGGGCCTATATTCAATAGAGTTTCAAAGAACATGAGGGAGCTGATTGAAATGTATCAAATTCTAAAGGGGCTGGACAGATAAATGCCGAGAGGACATTTTCTCTGGTTAGGAAGTCTAGAACCATGGGACACAGTCTCAGGATATGGGTGGACCATTTATGGGTGAGATGAGGAAACATTTCTCCATACAGTGGTAGTGAACCTGTGGAGTTCACCATTAAAGAATGCAGTAGAGGCTAAATCACTAAATGAATTCAGGAAAGAGGGACAATTGTTAAAAATGTATAGGCATCAAGAGGTATGGTGAGGAAATGGGAATACAAGATTGAGATCGAGGATCGACCACGATCATATTGAATGGCACAGCAGGTTCAGAGAGCTGAACAGCCTACTCCTACACCTACTTTCTGTTTTTCTACAAAAATCGAAAGAACTGCAGATTCTATTCTGAGGGTCATCAGGCCCAAAACATTAACTCTGATTTTTCTTCACAGATGTTGACTGACTTGCTGGGCTTTTCCAGCAGCTTCTGTTTTTGTTCTATGATTCTATATCAGGTGCTAATTACAAACAAGTATCATTTCTGTGGAAGGGCAATAGGACCCTGGAGTAACCTTGCTATGATGACACAGAACTGCACATCACTGAGCATAAACGGCACAGAGTGGATGAAGCGAGAACATTCTGGAAGAACACACCACTCTGCAATAGGAAACATCCTCACTGCACATTGACATGAACAAATCAAAACAGATCAGTCCGTACATGATTTAATTATAAGTCAGAGCCTGGCATGCCTATGATTACCATTTATAGCATAATATGTAATAAATAGTGTTACTTTGTAGCGTAAGATTAAGCACAGTTTTGAATTTGCCTTGCTCTCGAACGGTCTGCCTCAAACCTAAACTCATAGCATGGCATCCAATCACATAATAAAAGAATAATGGCTCATAATTTGCTCCATTAGCACAACAAATACCGTCCACTGACATCCAGAATTGGCCATGTTCATTTAATATTGACAATATTTCACTAGAAGTGAGGGCTGATAATGTTGGAACAATAAGAAGTTCTTTGAAGAAGCAATGTATAATTGTGGAAAAAGTGGAACCAATGTAAGTACTGCACATCCATCTTCAGAGGGCATTTGGTCAGGTGCAATATCAAAGGTTATTGTGGAAAATCAAAGTTCCTGCTGTAGGCTGATGACATATTGGCATGGGTAAAATATTAGCTGGTGAACAGAAAACTGCCTAGAAATAAATTGGTAATTTCTGGTTGGCAAGATGTAATGGGCCACATGGTCAGTGCTGGGGATTCAACTTCTAACAATTTATATAAAAGATTAACCAAAGGGGCTAAAGGTATGTTTACTAATTTTGCCGATAATACAATGAAAGATCAGAAAATAAGTTGTGAAGATGTGGGAAGCTACAAAGGGATAGGTTAAGTGAGTGGGCAAAGATCTGGCAACAGGAGTATCTTGTGGGAAAATGTGAAATGATTTGAGGTTTTTACAGGAAGAATGTAAAGAAAGTTTATTATCCAAATGGTGGGAAATTGCAGAGCTCTGAGATGGAGAGAAAGTTGTCCTGTTGCATGTATGCAGGGGTATGGTATAGAAAAGTGAACAGAATGTGATGGCGTATTGTGAGAGGAATTGAATGCAAGAGTAGAGAGGTCAGGCTTCAGTAATAGAGAGCATTGGTGTTCCCACATGTGGACTATTGCGTACAATATTGATCTCTTTACCTAAGGAAGGCTGTAAATGCATTGGAAGCAGTTGAGAGGTTTACTGGACTAATATCTGGATGGGTTGTCGTATGACAACAGTTTGAACAGACTGAGCTGGTATCTGAGATAATGGGAACTGCAGATGCTGGAGAATTCCAAGCTAAAATGTGAGGCTGGATGAACACAGCAGGCCAAGCAGCATCTCAGGAGCACAAAAGCTGACGTTTTGGGCCTAGACCCTTCATCAGAGAGGGGGATGGGAAGAGGGAACTGGAATAAATAGGGAGAGAGGGGGAGGCGGACCGAAGATGGAGAGTAAAGAAGATAGGTGGAGAGAGTATAGGTGGGGAGGTAGGGAGGGGATAGGTCAGTCCAGGGAAGACGGACAGGTCAAGGAGGTGGGATGAGGTTAGTAGGTAGATGGGGGTGCGGCTTGGGGTGGGAGGAAGGGATGGGTGAGAGGAAGAACAGGTTAGGGAGGCAGAGACAGGTTGGACTGGTTTTGGGATGCAGTGGGGGGAGGGGATGAGCTAGGCTGGTTGTGTGGTGCAGTGGGGGGAGGGGATGAACTGGGCTGGTTTAGGGATGCAGTAGGGGAAGGGGAGATTTTGAAGCTGGTGAAGTCCACATTGATACCATTAGGCTGCAGGGTTCCCAAGTGGAATATGAGTTGCTGTTCCTGCAACCTTCGGGTGGCATCATTGTGGCAGTGCAGGAGGCCCATGATGGACATGTCATCTAGAGAATGGGAGGGGGAGTGGAAATGGTTTGCGACTGGGAGGTGCAGTTGTTTGTTGCGAACTGAGCGGAGGTGTTCTGCAAAGCGGTCTCCAAGCCTCCGCTTGGTTTCCCCAATGTAGAGGAAGCCACACCGGGTACAGTGGATGCAGTATACCACATTGGCAGATGTGCAGGTGAACCTCTGCTTAATGTGGAATGTCATCTTGGGGTCTGGGATAGGGGTGAGGGAGGAGGTGAGGGGGCAAGTGTAGCATTTCCTGCGGTTGCAGGGGAAGGTGCCGGGTGTGGTGGGGTTGGAGGGCAGTGTGGAGCGAACAAGGGAGTCACGGAGAGAGTGGTCTCTCCGGAAAGCAGACAGGGGTGGGGATGGAAAAATGTCTTGGGTGGTGGGGTCGGATTGTAAATGGCGAAAGTGTCGGAGGATGATGCGTTGTATCCGGAGGTTGGTAGGGTGGTGTGTGAGAACGAGGGGGATCCTCTTAGGGCGGTTGTGGCGGGGGCGGGGTGTGAGGGATGTGTAGCGGGAAATACGGGAGACGCGGTCAAGGGCATTCTCGATCACAGTGGGGGGAAAGTTGCGATCCTTAAAGAACTTGGACATCTGGGATGTGCGGGAGTGGAATGTCTTATCGTGGGAGCAGATGCGGCGGAGGCGGAGGAATTGGGAATGGGGATGGAATTTTTGCAGGAGGGTGGGTGGGAGGAGGTGTATTCTAGGTAGCTGTGGGAGTCGGTGGGCTTGAAATGGACATCAGTTACAAGCTGGTTGCCTGAGATGGAGACTGAGAGGTCCAGGAAGGTGAGGGATGTGCTGGAGATGGTCCAGGTGACCTGAAGGTTGGGGTGGAAGGTGTTGGTGAAGTGGATGAACTGTTCGAGCTCCTCTGGGGAGCAAGAGGTGGCGCCGATACAGTCATCAATGTACCGGAGGAAGAGGTGGGGTTTGGGGCCTGTGTAGGTGTGGAAGAGGGACTGTTCCACGTAACCTACAAAGAGGCAGGCATAGCTGTGGCCCATGCGGGTGCCCATGGCCACCTCCTTAGTCTGTAGGAAGTGGGAGGAGTCAAAAGAGAAGTTGTTGAGGGTGAGGATGAGTTCAGCTAGGCGGATGAGAGTGTCGGTGGAGGGGGACTGGTCGGGTCTGCGGGACAGGAAGAAGCGGAGGGCCTTGAGGCCATCTGCATGCGGAATGCAGGTGTATAGGGACTGGACGTCCATGGTGAATATGAGGTGTTGGGGGCCAGGGAATTGGAAGCCCTGGAGGAGGTGGAGGGCGTGGGTGGTGTCACGGACGTAGGTGGGGAGTTCCTGGACCAAAGGGGAGAAAATGGAGTCCAGATAGATGGAGATGAGTTCGGTGGGGCAGGAGCAGGCTGAGACGATGGGTTGACCAGGGCAGGCAGGTTTGTGGATTTTGGGAAGGAGATAGAAACGGGCCGTGCAGGGTTGGGGAACAATGAGGTTGGAGGTTGTGGGTGGGAGGTCCCCTGAGGTGATGAGGTCGTGAATGGTGTTGGAGATGATGGTTTGGTGCTTGGGTGTGGGGTCATGATCGAGGGGGCGGTAGGAGGTGGTGTCGGAGAGTTGGCGTCTGGCCTCGGCGATATAGAGGTCAGTGCGCCATACTACCACTGCGCCACCCTTGTCTGCGGGTTTGATGGTGAGGTTGGGGTTGGAGCGGAGGGAGCGGAGAGCTGCCCGTTCTGCGGGGGAGAGGTTGGAGTGGGTGAGAGGGGTGGAGAGGTTGAGGCGGTTAATGTCTTGACGGCAGTTGGAAATGAAGAGGTCGAGGGAGGGTAGGAGGCCTGGGGGTGGTGTCCAGGAGGAGGACTTGTGTTGGAAGCGGGTGAAGGGGTCAGTGGAGGGAGGGTTAGGTTCCCGGTTGAAGAAGTAGGCATGGAGGCGAAGACGGCGGAAAAACACCCGGCACCTTCCCCTGCAACCGCAGGAAATGCTACACTTGCCCCCACACCTCCTCCCTCACCCCTATCCCAGGCCCCAAGATGACATTCCACATTAAGCAGAGGTTCACCTGCACATCTGCCAATGTGGTATACTGCATCCACTGTACCCGGTGTGGCTTCCTCTACATTGGGGAAACCAAGCGGAGGCTTGGAGACCGCTTTGCAGAACACCTCCGCTCAGTTCGCAACAAACAACTGCACCTCCCAGTCGCAAACCATTTCCACTCCCCCTCCCATTCTCTAGATGACATGTCCATCATGGGCCTCCTGCACTGCCACAATGATGCCACCCGAAGGTTGCAGGAACAGCAACTCATATTCCGCCTGGGAACCCTGCAGCCTAATGGTATCAATGTGGACTTCACCAGTTTCAAAATCTCCCCTTCCCCCACTGCATCCCAAAACCAGCCCAGTTCGTCTCCTCCCCCCACTGCACCACACAACCAGCCCAGCTCTTCCCCCCCACCCACTGCATCCCAAAACCAGTCCAACCTGTCTCTGCCTCCCTAACTGGTTCTTCCTCTCACCCATCCCTTCCTCCCATCCCAAGCCGCACCCCCATCTGCCTACTAACCTCATCCCACCTCCTTGACCTGTCCGTCTTCCCTGGACTGACCTATCCCCTCCCTACCTCCCCACCTATACTCTCTCCACCTATCTTCTTTACTCTCCATCTTCGGTCCGCCTCCCCCTCTCTCCCTATTTATTCCAGTTCCCTCTTCCCATCCCCCTCTCTGATGAAGGGTCTAGGCCCAAAACGTCAGCTTTTGTGCTCCTGAGATGCTGCTTGGCCTGCTGTGTTCATCCAGCCTCACATTTTATCTTGAGCTGGTATCTGCTAGTGTTTAGAAAGATATGAGGGGACTTGAAGGAAACATCTCAGATCCTGAGGGAACTTGATAGGATAAATGTGGAAAGGATATTTCTTCTTAAGGTAGAGTCTAGAACTAGGTGTCACTGATAAAAGGAAAAGGGGCTGCTTACTTCAGGTAAGAGATGAGGAGAAATTTTACTTGTAGAGGGTTGTGAGCCTTTGAAACTCACCTCATAACAGCCAATGGAAGTAGAATCTTTGAGTATTTTTAAGACAGAGGTAGCTAGATTCTTGACAAACAAACAGTTAAAAGTTATAGAGGATAGGCAGGAATGTGAAGTAACCAGATCAGCTATGATCTTATTGAATGGCAGAGTAGAATTGAGGTGCTGTGTAAGATTCCTCCTGCTCTTAACTCATGTGTTCGTATTTTGTAACAAAGAAACTGGGCATCTGAATGATCCATCTCAGTCTCCACCAGCAGCCCCATCACCACAGTCTTCATTAATCTAATTCATCTCTGGCCATATCCATCAATGGCTACAGCTCTTAACTTCTTGGGGAGGTTCGTGTAGAAACGTTGGAGTACATAGGTTGATAGAAAAGGTAGATGAGTGGTCAATGAAATTTGTTGCAGAGAAGTCTGAAGTATGATTCATTTTGTTAAGAAGAACAAAACAATGTAATATAAAATAAAAAGGATGTAAAAACAGAAATCCGGGTGAATGCTTGCATAGATCATTGAAGGTGGCAGGATAAGTTGAGAGAGTGGTCAATGAAGCATGCAATATCTGAGGTTCTATTAATAGGGGCATTTTGTACGAAGTGAAATTATTTTAAAACCTATATAAAAGACTAGTTCAGCCTCTGTTGAAGGATCTGGGCCCCACTCTTTGGGAAGGATATGGAAGCATTTGAGTTGTTACAGTAAAGATTCACAAGAAAGATACCAGGGATTAGAGACTTCAGTACTGTGGGAGGAATGGATAAGTTGGAACTTTTTCTTTTCCTTGAAGAAGAGAAAGTTCAGAAGATATCTACAAAAGATATTCAAAATCGTTAGCAGTCTGGGCAGAATCAATAGAGAGCCAAAAGGTACAGATTCAAGTCCAGCCTTCTTCAGAGGTATGATAGAGCATGTCTGAGCAGTTTGATTAAAGTATCAAGAAACTGTTCCCAATAGTGGAAGAATCAAAAATGACAGAGTATGGATTTATGTTGATTGGCAAAAGACAAAATGATGATGTGAGGAAAAATGCCTTCATGCACTGAGAGGTTAGGATCCGAAATGCACTGCCTGACAGTGTGATGGAGAGGTTCAACTGAGGAAATTTGATCATTGTCTGAAATGGAAAGAATTTCAGGTCGCAGGGAAAGGGCAGATACAGGTAAATCTGCTATAACGCGTGTTTCGTTAAAGCCAATTGGCTGCAACATGATTGATGAATATGGACACTATTTGGATAGGGCAAACTTTCTGCTGTATAGGTGTAGTGATTTTCTGTGGTGATTTGCATATAACGCTATTTTCTATGACGATTTTCTATAGCGTGTGGTAGCACAGGAATGTAACAATTGCATTATACGCAAATTACCTGTATTGGCACTAGATGAATTGCTCCTACGAAGACTTTACAGGAGCACAATGGCTGAAAGGCTACCTTCTTTGATGCAACCATTTCATGAAACATCTTGGCTGTAGTGGGGTCCTGACCCAAACGTCAGCTTTCCTGCTCCTCTGATGTTGATTGGCCTGCTGTATTCATCCAGCTCTACACCCTGTCACCTCTTGGCTGTAGTGCTGCCAGTTTGTGTTTCAGATACACCTATGTATCTAGACAAGCTGTTCCAGTACTGCTACAACACCTGGTATTACCTAATGAATTATGTCCAGGTATGCCCCGTCTACAAACAGTAGATCAATCGTTGCTGCATCAGTTAACACTCAACCGTCAGCAAAGTGATGGCTAGGTGTCACTGACAGCGTTATTTAGTAATACTTATTCAGCAATAAACTGCTCACCATTAGTGGGTTTTACGAACACCACTTGACTCCAGTCCCCTTTATAGCCTTTGCCCAGTATGAAATCATGAGATGAATCCAGATGTGAGATGAGATTAAAGCAGCCATATGATTGCCTGTGGACTCAAGGAGTCTTTTCAAGCCTGAAGTTAATGACACTTGGGAAAAGCTCCCCAGTGGATGAGTCATACCTGGCTCAAAGGAAGATAATTGTGATTGTTGGAGGCCAATTATCTCCACCAGCATGAAATCCCTGAAGGAGCTCTTCAGGGCTGTCTCCTCAGACCAACCATCTTCAGTTTCTTTCCTTGACGGCCTTCCCTCCATTATACAGCCAGAGCCCATGTCCACAAAAAGCAGATTGAAGTTTGTTGTCTGTTCATTCACAATTCTTCAAATCTGTTCTTTGTGGACAAAAATCGCAGAAATCACAACATCGAGGGCCGAAGGGCCTGTTCTGCGCTGTATTGTTCTATGTTCTATAATGAAGCAGTACATACCCATTGGCAACAAGACCCAGACAACATTTAGACTTGGCCTGATAAATGTTAGACCATTAGACCATAAGACATAGGAGTGGAAGTAACGCCATTCGGCCCGTCAAACCCACTCTGCCATTTAAATCATGGCTGATGGGCATTTCAACTCTACTTCCCTGCACTCTCCCCGTAGCCGTTGATTCCTTGTGAGATCAAGAATTTGTCGGTCTCTGCCTTGAAGGCATCTAACGTCCCGGCCTCCACTGCACTCCGTCGCAATGAATTCCACAAGCCCACCACTCTCTGGCTGAAGAAATGCCGTCTCATTTCCGTTTTAAATTTACCCCCTCTAACTTTAGGGCTGTGCCCACAGGTCCTAGTCTCCCCGCCTAATGGAAACAGCTTCCTAGCATCCACCCCTTCTAAGCCATAGATTATCTTGTAAGTTTCTATTCAATCTCCCCTCAACCTTCTAAACTCTAATGAGTACAATCCCAGGATCCTTAGCCGGTCATCATATGTTAAACCTACCTTTCCAGGATATAATCCATGTGAATCTCCACTGGACACGCTCCAGGGCTAGTATGTCCTTCCTGAGGTGTGGGGCCCAAAATTGGACACAAATTGGGTCCTAACTAGAGCTTTATAAAGCCTCAGAAGCACATCGCTGCTATATTCGAATTATATTCACACCATACAAATGTAGTGCAATATCCATTTCCAACAAGAGAGCCTAGTCATCACTCCTTGAAATTCTACAACATTACCATTGCTGCTTCCCTCACCATCAACTTCCTGGGAGTGAGCATTAGTTAGAAACGTACGTGAACCAGCCACATGATTAGGACTCCAATCAGTCCTTTTATCATTCATTTCCTGCATCACTGATGCTCAGTTGAGTGAAGTGCTGCAAAGTCTGCAAGATTGACTCACCAAGCCTCCTTTGTCAGCACCTTCCTGTGATTTCTGCCTGGAAGAACAACGTCAGCAGGCACATGGGATCACTACCTTCCAAATCTCAAATTGTTCTGGCTTGGAAGCATATCACTGTTCTTTCCTTATTACTGAGACAATATCGTGGAGTATCTTTACTATACAGCACTGCAGTGTTCCTCACCATATGGACTGCATAAGTCACAAAGGCAGCTCACCAATGCCTTGTCAAGGGCATTTAAGGATGGGATCTGCCATTAACATTGACAGTAAATTATTATTTTTTTAAATGTCTGACTGCAAATCCCGGCATAATTAAATATTTGTAAACCATATAGAACTCCAAAACAGGCACATTAGGTCATTTTTACTCTTTGTAATGAGTTTGTTTCGTGCAGAGCAACATTATTTCATTCAATGCAAGGTTTTGGGGAACAAAAAGTGAGTTGCTGGCAGTGTTGAATACTCAACAAAGGACGTATTCCTGGTTTACTGGCCTTCAATCAACATTTTATTCAACATTATTAGAACAGAGACTGATATTGCATTGTTATTTGTGGAAGCAATTTGCACTGTCACACAATTAACTAAACTGGCTCAGGGATAGTAGGAACTGCAGATGCTGGAGAATCTGAGATAACAAGATGTAGAGCTGGATAAACACAGCAGGCCAAGCAGCATCAGAGAAGCAGGAAAGCTGACGTTTCGGGCCTAGACCCTTCTTCAGAAAAACTAAACTGGTTGTTGAGTTTATGAAGGTGCCTTTCACGCAAATATTTAATTATTTTGTTTTTCTCCACATAGAATTTCAGACAGCATCCTTTAGATTTCTGTGACTAATCTTTGATCTGCCTTTCAATTTAAGTTGCGTTAGTGTATGTAGATAAATAATTACATGTGCCATTCATTTTTGTGTGTCAGGCATTTGATCCCTGTGCACATATTTAGTCATATCTTAACTATATTTGATGTTTGGTCCCAGTTGACAGATTCAGTGTTTTATTGTAAATGTTGATCTCTGTCCACAGACTCTGCTGTGCTTGTTGTTTAATTCAAGTGGAATGAAATTTCCGTTTAATAGTTGTTTAATATGGTGCAGAAAATGAGGTAAGTTTTTGTTCACTCACCCATCGCAGTGGGTAGCAACAATTTGATGTGATTTCCTTCTAAAACTCTCAATAAGGCAAATTGTAAGTCAAGCAATTGTACTTCATCGACCTAATGCTACCAGTGGGGAGGCAAATACAATTTCAATGCAGCTTTTTAAAGGCTAGAGCATTTAAAGGGAAAATCACTTTGTAGTAAGGTGTCTGGCTTATCCAAAGCTGAACCCATGCATATCTGAAGGCGATGTGTCCAGGGCCAGGTGGGACCTTCTAAGAACAGAAAGCCCATGGAAAATTCTTGTGAAATTTCATTGGTTTTGACACCATTTGCTTATGTTGTACCTTATAATTCTCTTTTTAAAAAGCACATCCCACTGGCCATCCTATTGTGCTGTGAGCCAATTTTTCCGTGGCTAATTCAGTCATCTCTCTATAAACTGACTCAATCCTCTCTGGTGTTCTACTTCTTGTACTAAGCCTTTTGGTTTATAGCCATACCTAAAACATTACAGTTGCTGTGTACACAATGAAAACTATTTGCATAGACAAGGTTAAACTAATGCTTATGTGGAAGGATTCCACTATCCACATTTGTAATGCAATGCATTAAATTTCTCCTAGACTGGAGAGTACTCCAGAGGGTCTAACAGAATGAGAAATAGCTGTGGAAGTCATGATACTAGAAAGAGCTTCCATAAATATTGGTAGCTTCTGAAGTAGCAGTCTTTCTATTGATTGTGCTGCAGCCTGGGACAAATTTGAAGATATTAGAAGTCACTTGGCAAATTTTAACTCTTCCCCCTGACATTGTCTATCTCACGTTTTAACGGGTCCCTCCTGGTACAGTATTTACCCTGACATCACCACCACCTCTAAAACAGTTGGAAAGCTATTCCAGCCATTCATTGTTTAAAATTATGCCATGCAGATTGCTTTCAAAGAGGCTAAGTTACAAACAACAGTAGGTTGGCTAGTACAACTTTGCAAGCGCAAAGGGTAGTCATAAATTAGGAACTTTTTTTAAATTTTGACATGTTCTGTCATATGCTACTGTTTCCAGTAAAAAGCAGCTCATATAGCTTGAGTCATGAGTCTATTTCAGTTCTTCAGATTTTGGGAGTTAGATAATGACAAGGAAAGTTTTGAAGAGTCTCCCTGATATCCTGAAAATCAATAAATATTGTAGGTCTTGTGGAAATACAACTGACAAGTCAGAAATCACTTACTTTGCTGAATGAACTTATGATTATTGAAACAGAAAAAGTATCTTTGTTTATTATAACACACAACTAAGATTTATAACTTATGCAACTTAAATTATAACACTTCAATCCCAACTGCACACACATTCAATCAATTGAGACCGACAAATGGCTTAACATTTATACCATTGGTGGAAAAGACTATTGTCAGAGAGGATCGAAATCCTCACCTCAAAGTGGAAAGTCCTTTTCCTCTCACAGTCTTTTTGATTTTTACAATGATGACAAGCTGTTAACCAAAGGGTGATGATCATCCTTCAACTCTTCTAAGCTTTCTGGTGTTTTCTGCTATTTTACTCACATGGAGAGAGAGAGAGTTGCTGTCTGTCTGCCAACCCTAAATGGTTTACCACCTTCAGCTGCTCTTGACATTTACGGCTTTGTAACACTTTGCGGCTCAATGAACCAGAGAGCTGTTGCCAGGCAGATAGCAAGATAATCTTCGTTCCTTTCAGTCTCGAATTCTCCCTTTTTTTGCTTCCAAAAAGGAAATGTTGTATTGCACAGCTCAACAAATGCAACACTTGATTTTCAAGTTGCAAAAGCTTCCTGGGTTTCTTATTATAACAGGCCAACGTCTTTTCTGTTTATGTTACCAAAAGTGGAAAATGGTTTCCCTTGCAATAGTGGATGCTGGAACAGGTGCTGAAATACATTTCTGCTGACTCCAAGGTTTCTACCCAAGTCAGTTTCTCCAAGCCATGAGTGCACTGACAGGTCATCCTCTTGGAATTGAGAAGAAGATAGAACAGAGGTCTGGAGAAGTGGAAGAAGGGCTGTGGCAGGTGGCCATGCTTCCAATCGCATGGCAGGGCAAAGACCCCATTGCTACTCCCTGTAAAGGTGGCTGTGGCTATTGCTTTTATATATAAATTATATATATATATATATATATATCCTGTAATTTGCAAAGTACATTTACATAAGGTTGACCATTGAGCTTTATGTACTAAGAGCTACAAGGTTATTTCACTGTCTTGTCCAACAGAAGCAGGATGAGTGAGTACAATGGTGCTCAGTAGTGCTTTGAGAGCTTGACATGTTAATGAGACAAGGACAAGATACAAACCACATGATGTTCTGTGAAAGCAGTCTGGCAGGAGCATGCTAGCAGAAGATTGCATACATTGTGATCAGAAGCTGCAAGTTGTAGTCTAATCTATTAATAAACCTGTTTGAGCTTTTCAGGTAAACTTAACTCTCCACTACTCAATCTATGTTACTTCCTGATAACACGAGAAAAGGCAACATGATGTTCACTCCAACAATATACAAGAAGTTTGACATCATCCTGGCCAAAACATCCTGCTTGATTGGCATCCCATCCATCAACTTCAGCCTTCACTCCCTTCACCAACAATGCAAAGTGGCAGCACTGTGTACAACCATAAGACACACTGCAGTAACTCACAATATTTCCTTTACAGCACCTTCCAAAGCTGTATCCACTACCAGTTAGTTGGCAAGGACAGCAGATACCTCCCTCTGACAGGAGCGAGTTCCTCTTCAAGATATACATCATCCTAACTTGGAGCTATATCAATTTTCCCTCGCCGTTGCTGCATCAAAACCCTGGAACTCCCCCACACCACAAATACTACAGAAGTTCAAGAGGGCAGCTCACCACCACATTCTGCAGTATAATTAGGGATGGGCAAGAAATGCTAGTCAGAAACACCCATGCCACATGAACAAATTAAAAATATGACAATGAACATGAGAAAGATGAACACCAAATTCCCTCACATGAGTTGGAAGGCCATAGCTGTCCTATCCAATTGTAAACTTTCCAAACAAGGATAGAGCTATATTTTTTAGATTTAGATGTCATAGCACTAGATAAACAAGTAACAAAATTAAAGATAGCCATTGGAAGCGAGGGATCACACAAAGTCAACACCTCGGGAATGTCTTTGGAGAATCAGAGATATTGATCTTACTACGGGGAATTCTGGAAAAGCACATTTTTGCAGAGCCTATACACTGTAGGCAACAGCCACAAGAATCAATGTGTCAGTTTGTGGGGGAAGTGTCATGTGGAGGTACCAAGATTATAAAGGTGATGACTGTCTTTGCAAGGCCTGAGCTGTCCAAGTGGATAACAGAGTTGGTTACAGCTTGAACTCCGATTGAACTTTCCAAATGGACTTCTTTGAGGAAAAGAAAGGTCATTACCTTTTTATTTATTTTCTCTTTATTCATTCATGGGATGAGGGTGTCACTGGCCAGGCAGCACTTATTGCCCACCCCTAATTGCCCAGAAGACAGTTAAACGTCAACAACATTGCTGTGGGTCTGGAGTCAAATGCAGGCCAAACCAGGTAAAGATGGCAGTTTCCTTCTATAAAAGACATTAGTGAACCAGATGGGTTTTTCCTCAAGAATTGACAATGGATTCACAGTCATCATTAGATTCTTAATGCCAGATGTTTATTAAATTCAAATTCCACCATCTTCCATGACGAGAGGATTTGAACCCAGGTCCCCAGAACATTATCTGGATCTCTGGTTAACAGTCCAGCAATAATACCACTAGGCCATCACCTCCACCTAAACATTGACACATTGTTTAAAATAGCAGAAAATATGAAGCATTTGTAACCAAAGATCAACATGCACAACATTAAGTATAGGTACAGTACAGGTGCAGTACAGATACAGTAGCCAGGATACCAAAAGCAATGTGATCATCTACAGCAAAATTGTCCTGAATTACAAATTTTTGCAAGTCATGTGATGCACTGATCTTGCCTATGCAAGAAATTTGCTTCTAAAGAAGTAACCAAAGACTATAACTAGAAACAACCAAACAAAGACCATAAGCAGCATGCTGTCAGCAACAACAGGGAGTGCACCAGGAATCTTCAAAGCTGATGCTGCATTGCACTTCAGAGAAGGTGCAATTCCATCAGAAACTGCAGTATTCACTTACAAGAGAAGCTTAGAACTAAGCTGAATGTAATGGTTTTGCACATCATGTACATCAACATCAGTCCTCCTATAGTTCAACTGTGTACATGCTAAAGAAAGGTGGAATAATCAGGGTATGTTTGAACCTAAGATATCTCAACACTTCTCTAAAGAGTTGTCTACAAAAGTTTCCAACATTAGAGGAATTGAATCCCAAGTCATAAAAACCAAATTCTTCTCCAAGTTGGATGCCGAACACAAACATTGGCCAGCTTACATGCCAAGGGTAATAGAAAAGGTTTCTACTTTCAGACAATCATTAGAAAGACACTGCTTCCAGAGACTATCTTTCAGTTTATCCACAGTCAGGGTATTTTTGAGCAGCAAGTGGACAGAATTGCTGAAAATATTCGTGGAAATGAATGCATTATCAATGACATTGTGGTCATTGGCAAAACTAAAGATGAGCACAACATTGCTGCCAGCAGCTTGTTGTGAAATTGCAAATGTCTTCAATTGCAAAGTGTGTCAGGTAAGATTTTAATTTTTGGCTCTAAGTATTTAAATTAAGGAATTTGCCCAACCCAAACAAAGCCAAATATGTGCAGCATGTGCCTACTTCCTTCAGCAAGAAAACCTGCAGATCCATCTTGGATTTTTTAACTTCCCAGCACCATACTTATCAAACTTTTCCAACAAAACATCACTGTAAAGAGATAACAAAACATGAAGCTGGAGGAACACAGCAGGCTAGGCAACTTGAGAGGAACAGGAAAGCTGAAGTTTCAGAAAGAGTTAAAATAGTTCTATAGAAGAATGCATAATAGAATCCAGTAGATTGATTGAAGGGCTGCAGAAATTCTATTTGCAAGTTCCCCAATCTGTGCTTGCATTTAACACATTAAACTTGGCCAAATTATTGGCTACAGATGAATTTTTAGTTTGGATGGGAGTTAGATTCAGAGGTAAACATACACTGCCAGAGAAAATAGTGAAAGTAATAAAGAAAATTCCTGAGAAAACATTCCTTTTCAATGGCATCTGTGGCATAAAGGGGGTGACTGACTTTGCAACAGAAAATGGAGGACACAATGTTAACAGACTGACAAGACTTTCTGGGTACAATTCACAGGTGACAGTACAGAAGGAGAACTGTAACTAAAAGAAATGAGGACAGAAATGCTTTCAAGAATTTTGGGAAGCAATGAGAATCTGGGATTTACAATAAGAAAACCAAAGTCAGAAATGGCCAGCATTTGATTGATAACATTTCTGATGTTATTCAAGTACCAATATGACATAAATTGTCCCAAATGGTATGATAGAATCTTCAAAACTAAATATGAATGGACTATTCAGTGGATGAAGCTGGTGTGATGGATCAAAAGAGGGCATTGTGTTAGTCACGAGAAGTTTCAGCCCAGTGATAAATGTGTTTGTGGCAGAATCTTTCAATTGTACAACATCGGACTTTGGATACTCATCCTCAGTGTGTGGAATTGACTGGCTGAAAGGTTACCTAGACCCTCTGAGTAATAACTATCGGAACAAAATTAAATAATTTGGAGTTCCACAACTTTCAGATTTGAGAATGGTAACACTCTCTAAAAGAGTATTAATTCTGTGTAAAATAGCTGAAATTATTCACATCATTAGCACAGATGTTATATCCAATGTGGTAGCATTGTTATTAATTAGGCCATTGATGCAGAAAGCAAAGATGAAACTGGATATGGAAAACAATAAAACTATTTGGAAAACCTGTGAATTTGCAGTCTACTCGATTATGCCACTATTATATCCCTTTAATGGAACATAACCACTCCACTGAAGAAATTAAACAAGTGTTATTGGCATCAGGCAGCAGAAATTTAAATGACACCAAATAAAACTGCATTGGCAATTTGGCCATCCATCCTCCAAAACGATTAAAAGGGAGAATAAATGTATGGATGTGATAAAGGATAGCTGCAAAATTTATAGGAATTATGAAGGACATCTTCATAGTCTGCAGTAATTCTGCCCTTCACAAGAAATTTCAACAAGGCAGTTGTAAAAGGTGAGGCACAAAAGGTAAAAGGTAGTTTAACAGAGCAGCATAGAGAGAAAAACATTTCATAGATTTGGCAACCAGATTTTGTCAGACAACAATAATATGTAGCAAAGATATGAGAATAACTTTGGATAAGATAATGGAAAAGTAGGCAGGGATGACTGGCAACATTTCTCTCTGATAATGCAGGAAAATTTGCCAGTGATAAATTCAGAGAAAAGTGTGCATACAGGCATGACTGTCAAGAATTGTCATAACTGTTATGAAGAGAAACCCCTTTGGCATCAGCGTGTAAAACGAACTGCACAGTAATAGACGCAATGGTTCACAAAAGTTTGGATGGTGAACAATCTCTAAATTTTTAGCTGCCCTTGCATGGACTGTTAACACTACAAATTCTCTCCAGATGGTCGAAGGCCATTGTCCATACCAGGTAGTTTCTGGCAGAAATCCTGAAGTTTCAACAATAATAAATGATTAGCCCTCACTTTGTGAAGCAATATTTTGTCAGAGTATTTGAATACACTGCATGCAGGCAGAAAGGCTTTCATTAAAGGTGAATTCTCACAAGGAATTCAGCATGATTTATGATATAATGTAAGGCCTTTGAAAACCAGTTTCAATCAGGAAGATTTAGTCTATTTTTAAAAGATTTAATCTATCATAAAAGAGGGAGACTTAAAGTGTGGAGGAGCCTGGGAAAGGTTCTTGGTAAAGATGGAAAATAACAGTCATACAAATTTGCAAATACCCTTCAGTGCAGGTTCTCATAGAGTTGTGGAAAGCAAGGAGAAACCAGGTATCTCTCATTCATAAGTGTTGTACAGCTATGGAAATCAAACTGTCACAATTGGCAGATCAGTTCTCATGATCAAAATGAAGCCATTGGTCCCAAAGGACAACTGTCAAAAGTGGGTACTGAAGTTAAGTAATTTCCCAAACAGCCCACTCAATGAAGAAATACAACCACTATAAATAGAGTAGGGGAGGCCAGTGGCCAAAAAAAAGGCTGGTTGAGTGCGTAGGTTGAGGGGCAGTTGAATAGGCCCATACTTTGAGAACATGAAGTAATAAACTACCCGAAAGGTAGAAGGGACAAAGGGATGGTTAGGTTCTGGGGAGGGCAGAAAATAAGAGGCGGACGTTTCAGTCAAGCACAGCTTGCAAGTTGGGATAGATTGTGGAATGAGGGCCAAGTAAAATATGAAATGGAATATAGAGGACAATCTCTTCTTTTCTGTGTTCTTCTCAAAGACCTTCAGTGCAGTGTTGGGAAACCTCAGTGGCTGTGCTCTATCCTGATCAGCCATTGTTGATTGTTGGACAGCTTAATTCCCAGTCATGTCAGCGTTTCCATGAGCCACACTGTATCTTTTCTTTAAGTACAGGTTATCTTCAAGTACTGACAATAAGTGATGGTAATGGACCGGATACTGATGTGTGAAGCCGCTGAGCAGCCTGATTACTGTTGGCTGCATGCAAAATCATTATAGTAGGTAAGAAGTGCAAAGTACATTAACTTCATACTCTGATTGACCATATAATAATCTTGCGCTCATTTTTTTATAAATTCTATGTCCTGTGTGCTTCCTTCTCACTTTAACTGATGAAGGGGCTACTCTCTGAAAGCTTGAGGAGTTTCCAATTTAGTTCCCTATGGTACATTGGATTTCATCCCAAATGGAATCTGTGCTAAATTAGTGTCTTGGTCAGCACTCCTTTCCTAGTTCTTTGTGCCCATGAAAAGACACTGCACTCTTGAATCATCATAGCAAGTGTAGTAAAATTACTCCCACAGTACTGTTCAAGTTCAAGAATATTGACCCAGTGATGAGGAAGAAACAATATATTCTGAGTCAAGGTACTGTGTGACTTGCAATGGATCTTGGAGGTGATGGTGTTTCCAGGTGCATGTTGCTTTTGGTGTATAAAAGTTTGAGAAGTAAATCTTGCCTGCTTGGTGCAGTATGTCCTGCGGCTACAGTGATGTTTGGTTTGTTTTGTTTGTATATGTCCCATTGTAAAGTTCTGAAAATCTATTCCAAATAATAACAAAGTGTTCTATTATTGGGCTACCAGAAGAGGTGAGCTGTCATCAAGCAGTAGGTGCACAAAGACAATTAGAAAGGGCTTTGAACAGAGAGAGTAGGGAGTTTCTCCATTATAGTTTCAGCAAAAACAAAAACCAGCTGCATTTACTTGAAAATGTTCTTAAAGTTGTGCTTGAAGTTTCCTTGGACATAATCATAATGCATCATGTTCTGATTGAATTGATATACTATGATCTCTCGCTTCACTTTGCCTATTACCACATTGGACATTGATTCATCTGCGGTAGCAAAATGGCCCAGGACAACACACTCCAGGTAAACTCATAGTACAGTTTCGAACATTTATTAGCCCATTTATGTTTGGTGTACAATCAGTCATGTGTGGTCCTCTTTGTGACTCTGTGCGCAATGTGCATCTTATAATGTATCCTATTAATCACTCTACTTGTTACCCCGGTGGGAGAAGAGAATAGCTGGATGGCTGTCAATTGTCTCACAGAGGTTCTCCATTCTCAGTAGGATCAGAACAGGGCCCAGTCCTCTGCTGTGGTGACTTCTTGGATCCGAATGCTTTGTATGAACATACATGGAACATTTAAATGGCTGGCTGGGTTTATGGTTATGGATATAAGACAGTATCAGAGAAATATTCTTTGTCCTAACTTAATCCTGTCCTGCCCATTTCAGCAATTCCCACATCTTTGTAGAAACAGACCTTCCACCTTGGCAAGTTGCATTGTCCCCAAACATTTAATACAATGCAACTCTTTCATAAAAGTATTGAATTTTAAAGCATAGAATGAGACTTTTCAGTCCGTTTAGTTTATGCTGACTATGTGAAAGAGCCAAGCCCTTGACTTTTTCCATTCCCTTTCCTATTGAGAAAGTTCAGCAGACAAGAAGTGCAGTTCAGGTAGAAACATGGGCACTGACTATTGGCTATTACACCTTGGAGAAATCTGCATTATTTAACATAAAACTATTACATATATTTGTTTCAGGGGCTTGCCAAAGAGAACACTGTTAGAGGGGTCATCAGCAAGTTGGAACATGCAGCAATGAACATCATATATAAATGTATTGGTGAGGATACATCTTATAAAACAAGGTAGTATCAATGGAATGAAAACTGGCAGAATTCTACTGTAGGTATACCATATGATATGGTCTATCAAATGTTTAAAGTCATTAGGGAAGGGAATGCCAGCTAAATTCACACTTGTCAGATATTTCATCTCAGCAGATGGGTATTAAGTTTCATCAGGCAAAGTTTCTTGGTTAAACCTCAGATGCCAAACTTTGTGGTCCAGATGTGCTCTGGAACACAAGTCCACAGTTTTCTGAATGTACCAGGGCAGGTAATAATGAAGTTAAAGGGGTATATGTGATGCTTTCTTTTCTTTATTGGGTCATAAATTATAAGAGGGGAAGATTATGCTCAAACAATTTTTAAAAATCTGCAATGAGACTACAGCTAGTGTATTCATAAAGTTCTGGTGAACACATTGTAGAAAGAATGAGATCCCAGTGAGAGAATGCTCAATGGAGATTTACAAGGATGTTGGCAGGACTGGAAAATTTAAGCTATGAGCAAAGATTGGATAGACTGAAATTGTTTTCCTTGCATTAGAAGGGACAAAGGGTGACTTAATTAAGATGGATAAAAATATCAAGGATTTAAGCACAGTTGATAGGAGGAATCTATTTCCTTTAATGTGGAGGTGCCGATGTTGGACTGGGGTGGACAAGGTCAGAAATCACACAACACCAGGTTATAGCCCAACGAGTTTATTTGAAAATACAAGCTTTCAGAGAGTAGCCCCTTCATCAGTTAAAGTGAGAAGGAAGCACACAGGACATAGAATTTATAAGTAAAAGATCAAAGGATGTATCTATGAAGATGGATAAGGGAGAACCAGTGGATGTCGTGTACCTGGACTTTCAGAAAGCCTTTGATAAAGTCCTGCATAGGAGATTGGTGAACAAAATTAGGGCACATGGTCTTGGGAGCAAAATACTGAGTTGTATTGAAAATTGGCTGGCTGACAGGAAGCAAAGAGTAGGGATAAATGGTTCCCTTTCGGAATGGCAGGCAGTGACCAGTGGGGTACCAGAAGGTTCGGTGCTGGGACCGCAGCTGTTTACAATATATATTAATGATATAGACGAAGGCATTAGAAGTAATATTAGCAACTTTGCTGATGACACAAAGCTGGGTGACAGAGTGAAATGTGAGGAGGATGTTATGAGAATACAGGGTGACTTGGACAGGCTAGGTGAGTGGACGGATGCATGGCAGATGCAGTTTAATGTGGATAAATGTGCGGTTATACACTTTGGTGGCAAGAACAGGAAGGCAGATTACTATCTCAATGGAGTCAAGTTAGGTAAAGGGGAAGCACAACGAGATCTAGGTGTTCTTGTACATTAGTCAGTGAAAGCAAGCACACAGGTACAGCAGGCAGTGAAGAAAACTAATAGCATGCTGGCCTTCATAACAAGAGGAATTGAGTATAGGAGAAAAGAGGTCCTTCTGCAGCTGTACAGGGCCCTGGTGAGACCGCACCTGGAGTATTGTGTGCAATTTTGGTCTCCAAATTTGAGGAAGGAAATTCTTGCTATTGAGGGAGTGCAGCATAGGTTCACGATGTCAATTCCCAGAATGGCAGGACTATCCTATGTTGAAAGATTGGAGCGATTGGGCTTGTATACACTTGAGTTTAGACGGATGAGAGGGGATCTGATTGAGACGTATAAGATTATTCAGGGATTGGACACTCTGGAGGCAGGAAGCATGTTTCCATTGACGGGTGAGTCCAGAACCAGAGGACACAGTTTAAAAATAAGGGGTAGGCCATTTAGAACAGAGTTGAGGAAAAACTTCTTCACCCAGAGAGTGGTGGGTATATGGAATGCTCTTCCCCAGAAGGCAGTGGAGGCCAACTCTCTGGATACTTTCAAGACAGAGATAGATGGAGCTCTTAAAGATAGTGGAATCAAGGGTTATGGGGATAAGGCAGGAACAGGATACTGATTATGGGTGATCAGCCATGATCATATTGAATGGTGGTGCTGGCTCGAAGGGCCGAATGGCCTACTCAAGCACCTATTGTCTATTGTTTATTGGGTCACACAGCTGATGTGGATGTATTAAACAAACCTAAGATGCTGTTGAATCTTTAATCAGTTGTAGGGTTTGAATTGATTATTTCCCTTAACAGAGAGGTCAATAACCAAAAGAATTAAGGTAATTAGTTGAAGAATTAGAGGGGAGTTGAGGAGACATTTTGTCACGAAAAGGATGATGCAGATCCATAAAAGCATGATAGAGGCAGAAACTATAATTACATTTAAAAAATGCTTGAATATGTACTTGAAACATTATAATATGCAAGCCTATGGAAAGTAGGGTTAGGGATAACACTTTTTCATTTAGCACAAGCATGATTCGATGAATGGATACTCTCTGACTTGAAATGAGACTATTTTCTGTCAACAGTAAAATCCTAGAATTCGGTGTGATACTATAGACTTCAGAACTTTAATGAATGTTCGCGGAGAGAAGGAATCAACAAAGATAAACTGTTACACTCAAATAGACCAGCAATAACTCTGTCTGGAATAAACTATTAAAGGACAAAGACAAGGTGTTACATAGAAGATTGAAAGCAATTGGCCATGCCTGGGAGAAAGAGGAGTCAAAGCTACATGAACAAAACTGTTTTGACACTTGCTTGATAATTGGGTGCTTAATGCCACAGGGACAAAAAAACTATATAAGAAAGCAACTGCAGAACTCTCGCTTAGCAAAACTTTGAAGAGCAACACTGCAGAAGGATCAAACCCTGCACATCAGAGATAGATACTGTTGGTTGGAATTGTAGCTAAATTGCACCATTAATTGGGCAATAGCCAAGTTGGATTGAGGCTTAACTTGCTTACTTGAGGTGTCTTATTTTGGTTGCTACATGCAATAAAGCCCAATTCATTGTTTTAGAACTTTATTACCTGTGAGGTTACTTAATAAGTAGCTTAATTAAAGTTAACTTGTGGTGATGTGCCCAAAACACTGACAATCCATTTCCATGGATTCCCTGGCCCCACTATTAATCTGATAATGGCTTCCACGTAGGAGGAAATCTGAGCGAAAACTGGAAGTCAACTGAATTCAGAATTTGTAACTTCATTGAGAACCTAGAGGGCACAGTTTAAAAGTTTTTTTTAAAGGAAGCAAATGCACAGTGAGAAAAACCTTTTCACTCAGTGAGTCATTAGGCTCTGGAATGCATTGGTTGGAATTGAGATGGAGGCAGGATCAAATGAGGCATGAAAGAGGGCATTGAATAATTATTTAAGTAGCAATAATGTGCAAGGCTAAAGGGAAAAATCACAAGATTGGCAATAAGTTAAAAATTCTCAAACAGCCAATGCAGATACGATAGGCCATCTAGCCTCATCTGTACCATAACAGTTCAGTGATTCAGTTCAATTATATCAACTCATTTTGACTGCCAGAGTTTATACCCATGAACTGTGGAGTAGAGGCGAAATGCACCATACAACAGTCCACAAATCCAAATTACGTGTGTTCAGGGTAGAAGGTAGATAAAGAATGAGGTCAACACCAGATATAATTCTGTGTCTTTGGAGTTAGTGCTGGGTGCAATCAGGAGCAGGAGTGCTGTATTTTTGCCGGCAACGTCTGGATGAAGGACCCTAAAAAGGTAATGCAGCAGGAGCATTATGCTGTTACAGTGGAAATTATTTAAAGATTTAACCAACTTAGGAGAAATGAGTGCTGATCTATCTACATACTGTGTTTTAAGCTGCTTCTACACATCACTCTGTCTTGCTCAATACTCTGCACACATCACACATTCAACTTCCAGCAGAACCCAGCTTACATTTTCTACACATTTCCTCATCTCCCCAATTATTGATCCATCTTTAACAAGCACAGTGGCTCAGTGGTTAGCACTGCTGCCGCACAGCGCCAGGGACCTGGGTTTGATTCCACCTTCAGCTTACTGTCTGTCTGCGTGGAGTTTGCATGCTCTACTCATGATGCGTGAGTTTCTTCCGGGTGCTCCGGTTTCTTCCCACAGTCCAAAGATGTGCAGAATAGGTGGGTTGGCTAAGCTAAATTGCCCGTAGTGTTCAGGAATGTGTAGATTAGATGGGTTATGAGGGATGGGTCTGAGTGGGGTGCTCTGAGGGCCAGTGTGGGCTTGTTGGGCTGAAGGGCCTGTTTCCACACTGTAGGGATTCTATGAACCTCCTCAATCCTGCTAATTGTCATGCATTTGTCTGTCAGCCACAATTAACAAATGTATTACATTCATTGCGTGAATGCATCACTTTCACTTACTCACAGATTTGTACTTTTGTCACCCGTAGAAGAAGAAAGGGACTGAATTTGGGGTAGCCGATACTACTAATCCAGCTCACAAATGCAAAGGAAGATGCCGTGTAGATGTATGGTACAACCCCTCTCCTTTCATTAGAGATGGCGATATAGAGATTTCATAAATACATGATAACAGAATTGCAAATATCTCTGATGCACATACAATCACTTCTTTTTGTTTATTAATTTTGCCGGATGTGGGCATTGCTGGCTGGCCAGCATTTATTATCTGTCACTATGTGCCCTTCAGAAGGTGGTGGTGAGCAGCCACCTTGAACCAGCGCAGTCCTCCTGACTTGGGGTTGACCCACAATGCTGTTAGGGAGGGAATTCCAGGATTTTGACCAATGACACTGAAGGAACAGTGATATATTTCCAAGTTAGGATGATGCGTGACTTGGAGGAGAACTTGAAGTTGGTGATGTTTCCATTTATCTGCTGCCCTTGTCTTTTTATGTGGAAGCGGTTGTGGTTTTGGAAGGTGCTATCTGAGGATCTTTGCTGAATTTCTGCAGTGCATCTTGTAGATAGTACTCCCTGCTGCTACTGAGGGTTGGTGGTGGAGGGAGTAGATGAACTGCCAATCAAGCGGGCTGCTATGTCCTGGATGGTGTCAAGCTTCCTGAGTGGTGTTGGGGCTGCAATCATCCAGGCAAGTGAGGAGTATTCCGTCAGACTCCTGACTTGTGCTTTGTAGATGATGGATAGGCTTTGGGGAGTGAGGAGTAAGTTAATCCCTGGAGGATTCCTAGCCTTTGACCTGCTCTTGTAGCCACTGCGTTAATGTGGTGAGTCTAGTTGAGTTTCTGATCAATGATAACTTCAAGGATGTTGATAGCAGGAAATTCAGTGATAGTAAGACCTCTGAATGTCAAGGGGCGGTGGCTAGCTTGTCTGCTTTCGGTGATAGTCATAGCCTGGCATTTGTGTGGCATGAATGTTACTTGCCACTTGTGAGCCCAAGCCTGGATTTTGTCCATACCTTATTGCATTTGGATATGGACTGTTTCAATGTCTGTGGAGTCATGAATGGTGCTGAACATTGTGCAGTCATTGGCGAACATCTCCACTTTTGGCCTTATAATATAGGGAAGGTCATTGATGAAGCAGCTAAGGATAGTTATGCTTGGGATACTACCCTGAGAAACTCCTGCAGAGATGTCCTGGAGCTGAGATGACTGACCCCCAACAACCACAACCATCTTCCTGTGTGTCAAGTATAACTCTAACCACTGGAGAGCTTGCCACTTGATACCCATTGATTCCAGTTTTGCTAGGACTCCTTGATGCCACACTCGGTCAAATGCAGCCTTGATGTGTAGGGCTTCACTTCATGTCTGGAATTCGGCTCATTTGTCCATGTTTGAACCAAGACTGTAATGAGGTCAGGAACTAAGTGCTCCCGGCGGAACCCAAACTGGGCGTCACTGAGCAGGCATAATAGGAACTGCAGATGCTGGAGAATCCGAGATAACAAGGTGTAGAGCTGGATGAACACAGCAGGCCAAGCAGCATCAGAGGAGCAGGAAAGCTGACAGATGATGAAGGGTCTAGGCCCGAAACGTCAGCTTTCCTGCTCCTAAGATGCTGCTTGGCCTGCTGCGTTCATCCCGCTCCACATCTTGTTACTGTACAGGTTATTGCTGAGCAGGCGCTGCTTGATGGCACTGTTAGTGATACCTTCCATCACTTTACTGATGATCGACAGTAGATTGATGGGACGGTAATTGGATTTGCCTTGGATGGTGTCAAGCTTCTTGAGTGTTTTGGGGCTGCATTCATTCAGGCAAGTAGGGTTGGATTTGTCCTCCTCTTTGTGGGCATACTTGGGCAATTTTCCACATTGCTGATTGTTGCTATTGTTGTCACTGTACTGGAACAGCTTAGCTAAGGGAGTAGCAAGTTCTAGAGCACAAGGCTCCAGTACTATTGCCAGAAAGGTATCAGAGCCTATATCCTTTGTAGTATCCAGTGTCTCCAACCATTTCTTGATATCACGTGGATTGAACTGAATTGGTTGAAGATTGGCATCTGTAACACAGAATGAGGCCAAGATGGATCATCCACTTGGGTCTTCTGGCTGAAGATTGCTGCAAAAGTTTCAGCCTTACCTTTACATTTCATGAATAACTGAGAAGACCTGCAGAGACGGCAATCTTTTTTCAGTAATTTTTGTTGTGGACTGAAATGGGGAAAAGACTGTTTTAAAAACCAAGCAATGTAGAAAAGATTACTGCACTTTTTAAAAGCAGGTCGCCAACATTTACAATACATGTTACTTATACTGCTGTTTGTGCAATTTGGGGAAGGCTAGTTGAAGATGAGTTTGAAATAGGAAGGGAGTACAAATGAAATTTGGCCAGCAACATTCTTTTGTGGAATGTTGACCAGTTGTCAAAGACAACGGCATTCTGTCTGCCCACAACAATGTGGTTGGCTCCCAACTAGCTGAACATCTTGTAGTTGTGAATATTTCGTCAGAAGCCATTAGACCTCCAGAAAGGAACATGCTGTCCTTTCCTTTATAGCACATATGAAGTTTGGAGATAAGCACCAAACAATAAGTGCACTTAAGTGTTCTAGAAGAGAGTCACACTGGACTCGAAACATTAACTCTGTTCAGTGATAATGGGAACTGCAGATGCTGGAGAATCCAAGATAATAAAGTGTGAAGCTGGATGAACAGAGCAGGCCAAGCAGCATCTCAGGAGCACAAAAGCTGACGTTTCGGGCCTAGACCCTTCACCTCGGGTCTAGGCCCGAAACGTCAGCATTTGTGCTCCTGAGATGCAGCTTGGCCTGCTGTGTTCATCCAGCTTCACACTTTATTATCTATCATTACCTCTGTTCTGTCTGTCTCCACGGATAGTGCCAGACCGTCTGCATTTCTCCAGCATTTCCTGTGTTTATTAATGATAAGTGCACTCCTAACTCATACGTATTGTGGATAATCTTTGAAACGAGTAAAGGATATTTTGCTTTATTCTATGACATTCTGCTCCAGTGACGTCGTAAATAGGAACACTGTCCTGAGCTGCTAGCCCGAGAACAAACATCTGTACTGGCACATGAAATGTGGGGGCAGGAGTTTTACACCAAATATTATGTTGGAACTATTACTATAAAAGATTTAAATAGTCTATTGGTACACTAGGATATAATTTTCCTCTAAGAAATTGTAGCTTGTGAATGTTTATAAGACACCAAGATTAAACCAGTCCAAACAACAAATGCCAAAAGAAAAGGTGGTAGAATGTGAAGCAATGAATATTTTAACAATACGTCGATACATATAGAGGCACCTCCGTGCGGAGCTGCAGGAACACAGCAGGCCAGGCATCATCGGAGGAACAGGAAAGTTGAGGTTTCAGATCGGAACCCTTCTTCAGGAATGGGGGAAGGGAAGGGAGCTCAGAAATAAATAGAGCGGAGGGGTGCGGCTGGGGTAGGTAGGTGGGATGGTGATAGGTGAGTGTGGGTAGGCAGTGGTGGGGATTGGTCAGTGATGCAGGAGGAGCGGATAGGTGGGAGAGAAGGTGGACAGGTTGTGTCAGGTCAAGGAGGTAGGAATGAGAGGGAGGGTTGGTCACGGTATGAGGCCAGGGGTGGGGAAATTTTTAATAGTGATATGGTGCACATAGCTTTACATAGCTGAGGCCAGGCACCAACTCTCTGACACCTCGTCCTACCGCCCCCTTGATCATGACCCCATCCCTGGCCACCAAACCATCATCTCCCAAATCATTTGTAACCTCATCACCTCAGGTGACCTCCCATTCACAGCCTCCAACCTCATCATCCCCCAACCCTGCACCGCCCGTTTCTATCTCCTTCCCAAAATCTGCAAACTTATTGTCTCTGCCCTCCTGCCCTACTGAACATATCTCCGCTTACCTTGACTCTGCTTTCTCACCCCAGCCCAGGAACTCCCCACCTATGTCTGGGACACCACCCATGCCCTCCACCTCCTCCAGGACTTACATTTCTTTGGCCACCAACAACTCATCTTCTCTGCTCACACCCACCTTCCTTCAAGAATGCAATCTCCTACTTCCAATTTCTCTGCCTCTGCCACGTCTGATCCCAAAATGGGGTGCTCCACTCCTGAACATCCCAGATGTCCTCTTATTTCAAGGACCGCAACTTCCCCTCTTTGGTGGTTGAAAATACTCTGGACTGCATCTCTTGCATTTCCCGCACCTCTGCCCTGACACCCCTCCTCCCAACAAAAACAAAGACATACTCCCACTTGTCCTCACATATCAGCGCCCCAACCTCCATATCCAATGTATCATTCTCCGCCACTTCCTCCACTTACCATCCGACCCCATAACCAAGGCCATATTTCCTTCCGTACTCCTATCTGCCTTTTGAACGGACCGCTCTCTCCATGACTTCCTCGTCTACTCCACACTCGCCACTAACCCCACTACCCCCGGCACCTATCCATGCAATCTCAGTGCTATGCCTGCCCCTACACCTCCCCCCTCACCTCCATCCAAGGCACAAAACAAACGTTCTACATCAGACAGACGTTCATCTGCACATCCGTCTATTGTATCCGCTGTTCCCGATGTGGCCTCCTCTACATTGATGAGACCAAGCGGAGGCTTGTAGGGCACCTACGCTCTATATGTGATAAACGACAACACCTTCCAGTAGCAAACCATTTCAACTCACCCTCCCACTCCTTGGGCGACATGTCCATCCTGGGCCTCCTCCAGTGTCACAATGAGACCACCCACAAACTAGAGGAGCAACACCTCATATTCCGCCTCAGGATCCCTCAGCCCAATGGCCTAAATGCAGATTTCACCAGTTTCAAAATCTTCCCACCCCTGAACTCAACCCATGTCCAATCCTCCCTCTCATCCCTGCCTCCTTGATCTGACACAACCTGTCCATCTTCTCTCCCACCTATCTGCTCCTCCCACCTCATTGACCAATTCCCACCACTCCTTACCTGCACTCACCTATCACCATCCCACCCACCTACCCCAACCCCACCCCTCTTTGCTCTATTTATTTCTGAGCTCCCTTCCACCTCCCTATTTCTGAAAAAGGGTCCAGACACGAAATGTCAGCTTTCCTGTTCCTCTGATGTTGCCTGGCTTGCTGTGTTCCTCCAGCTCCACACTCGTTATCTCTGACTCCAGCAACAGCAGTTCTTCCTAGCTCTCAATTCATAAAGAATTATCCATTAGGATTCTTTTGCTTCACATTTATTAAACATAAATTTACTGTTTTGAGTGAACTGATGCGTGAATAATTATGCTAAAAAGTGGCTTGTAGGACAACTTAATACATGTCAGATACTACAAGAAACTTATCAAGATTAGTCAAAAATGCAATTTGTTATGTGAGGTCAGTAAGTAGGCATAATCATAAAGGATAAAAACAGAAGAAAATAATATATAATGGCTTAGAGACTGAACAAAACAACCAGAAATAAACAAATTGGAGTAGGACGAGGGAAACTGATGATTTAAAAAAAACAAAAGTAACAGGCCAAATCTTATGTATTTCTGGCTGCCTCTGAGGTGCTTGGAGATGTTTTGGAGCGATTCTTGCCATGAAGCCTAGTGAGTTTCTTGCTGCATCTTACTAAAATAACTGCATTAAATACATACCCACCCTTACAGCTTCTGGTTCCAGCCCCATGTGCTGTTTCCAGAACGACCCCGCAATCAACAGATATCTGTTGAAAGATTCACATCCTTTGCATGTGCACCATTTTTAAAGGGCTAGTGTGCACCTTGATGACCACTGGCATTCCAAAGTTGCCCCCTCAGTCCTGCTGGGTTGAGTGAAGAGCATATCTTCCCTTTTCCCTGGGACCAGCATAACAGGACCAGTCAGCAGATCATACCAGCCTGGTCTGAGTTTACCAGCTAGGTTAAAGCAGTCTCTAGCATCTGGAGGAATAAATGGCAATAGATGAAAATTATCAATAATCTTATCTGGTCTGCCAGCATAAATTCCACTATCTTCTCTCCCATACCTCACACTCAATCTAGCTTTGCTACTGTTCCCACCCACCACCAAGGTTCATGCTGTCCACTCTCACTATTACCTACAACATGTTCTGTAACTCATTGTCACTCACTCTAACAGTCCTGAGCTCACTCACCCTGCACGCTCTCTATGCTGTATAATCACTCGCTCAGGATATTTCCCCACTTACATCAGAAATAATAGCTGTATCACCCACTTTCATTTCCCTGAATATTTGCCCCTCTCTCATCAATCAATCATTCAAATAGAATTTTAAACAGCATAAAGTTATATGGAATGTACAAGAACAAGCCAACCAGTCTAACTAGTTTATGCAAGTGTCTGTGCTCTCATCAATCATTTTCCCTTTCATCCTTATCTAATTCTATCAGCAGAACTCCCTACTCCCTTTCTCTATAATATTTGTCTTAACTAGCCCTTGTGACAGTGAGCTCTACATTCCAACCATTCTCTGCGGAATTCAGAAGTAACTTATTGACCTATTTAATTCCTTATTGACTATCATATTGATGACCTCTTGATTTGCTCATCCCTGTAGAAAGAACTCTCACTGAAGCCATTGTGCCAAAATTTTTCAAAGTTTTAAAAACTACTCTTTTGGTTACCCTTGCTTGTTTCTTAAGGAATCCTGCTTTCAAGAGAAAACAGGATATAACCAGTTCATTTCTCCCTGATTAAATATAACCTTACAGTGCTAACTTCATCCTTATTAAAACCTTCTTTTGCACTGTTTCCAATACCTTAGTATCCTTTTGATAATTTTGATAACTGGAAGTGCACGCAATTATTTAGTTGTAGTGTAACCAGGATACAGTTTTTAGCACTTTTCAGTGCTATCTCACTAGAAACGCTACTTTGTGCTTGGTTAGCTTTTTTTGAACTTAATAACATCAATTACTATTTTTAGAATTTGAATATTTAAACTGTTAGATTTCTTTGCTTTTTTAGATTATAATTTCCATGAATTAAGAGACATTTCTATTTTTCTTACAAGAATATAAAACAAAGTTATATGGAAATTTATTCACCAATTTTATGCCCATCATGCAACTTTATTAATGTCTTTTAGAAATTCCTTGGACTCTTCCTGTAGTTTCCTGTAGCCCCACTGCCAATTTGGAGTCACTCACAAGCTTAAAAATTATACTTTTGATTCAAAATTCTATCCTTCATACAAATTAGGCTCAGTGGTCCTGGTAGTAATCCCCATGGAATAAGAGTTCGCAATTGCTGCACTCTCAATAACTATATTTTATCGCTACACCTTACCACACAAAAGTTGAAGGTTTCAAAGGATGCCAACATAGGAAGCTTAGTCAGTTATTGCAGCGCATCATTTATATATTGTGTAATATGGCCTTTTGCATGCCTGAGGGGTGGGAATGTGTGTTTAAGATAGTGGATGGGGTGGCGTTTCTTGAGTGTTGTTGGAGCTGCCATCATCCAGGCAAGTGGAGATTATTTCATTATTTCCTGACTGGTGCTTTGTATTTAGTGCACGATGTTTGGGAAGGCAGGAGATAGACATGGGTGGCCAGTTAGTATTTATTGCCCATCTTAATTGTGCAGAGAAGCGACTACGTTGCAGTGTGTCTAAAGTTACATGTAGGCCAGACCAGGTAGGGATGGCTGATTTCCTTCTTTAATGGAGATTAATGAACCAGATGGGCTTGTTTCTGACAAGCAACAAGTTTTATAGCCATCATTAGACTCTTAATTCCTGATTATTATTAAATTCAGCCACGGTAGGATTCGAACCCATGTCCCCAGGACATTACCTGGGTCTCTAGATTAGTAGTCCAGCAATAGTACCTCTAGGCCATTGTCTCCATATAAGAATAAATTGCTTCTGAATCAAAGGAGTTGTGAATGATACTGAACACAGTCCTTATTTCTGAACGTATATTGAATGAAGGACATTGTTAAAGCATCTGAAGATGACCCATTTATTTCTCTTTTCTATCTTTGGGCAATCAATTAACTTTCAATGCAACAAAATATATAACCCACTACCGTAAGACTTTTTTTTTGTAATAACCTCTTTGGTGACAATTTATTGCTGGCTTTCTGAAAATCCAAATGTACCACATTCACATGCCAGTTATATCCTCAAAGATTTCGAACAGATTTGTCAAACATGATTTACCTTTCATAAAATCAAGTTGTTCTTGACAATCCTATTACGGTTTTATAAGTGCTTTATCATGTAATAATATCATCCTGAGGGCTTAATGAGTTAAGAATTCATATTCCTAAATAAAGGGTTCCTCTGCCTTTCCTCAAAGAAAGGGCTTGTGAGTTAAAGATACCTTTCATTTATTTCATTTTCCAAACCTGTTGCAATGAACATCAGATCTCCAAATGTAATAAGTACCAGATAGTTTTCTGCTGATGGCCTGAAACTACAGTCAGCTGAATCATGACTAATTGACCAGCTGTGGAACTGCGTTCAGTTGATTCAGAAGATAGTTGAAGAACAAGAATGCACTTCACTTGTACAGCATACTTGGATTTAAGGTGAGACTAATCATACTTGGAATTAACACAAATCAAACATACTTAGAATTAAGGTTAGAGAAACAAAAAACTGCAGATGCTGAAATCCAAGGTAGCTCCAAAGATGCTGCTTGGCCTGCTGTGTTCATCCAGCTCCACACTTTGTTATCTCGGATTCTCCAGCATCTGCAGTTCCCATTATCTCTTGTAGACAAACAGGAGGCTGGAAGAACACAACAGGCCAGGAGGCATCGAGAGGAAAGGAGAAGTCAACATTTTGGATTCTGCACCAAATATAGAAGAGTAGAGGTCCTCTGCAAGTTTGGGAAAGGGAAGCCTTGAGCTGGGGCATGGATGAGGAGAGGGAGTGGAGGTGCTGGTGCATGGCAGAGAGGGTTGAGCGGAGAATCTGGAGATAGAATTGTTTCTGGAGGCATTGAAGCTATCGCAAGTATGGCGCACCGAAGGTGGTTCCAAATTTTGATGGTTTAAAATGAGCCTGTACGTGTTGAGGAATGAAATGATTGTGAAGACAGGAGCTGAGGAAGGTCGTATGGCTGTAGTAGCAGGTTTATTTCAGTGTGCTCGAAGGGCTGAAGTGGTCACAGCAGTGTGACAGTGAGAAAGGGACTCACTGGTTTCACGTCTGAGGGAAGCAGCCAACTTCTTCAAAGTGAGCATCCTATGAAGAGACTTTGCAGTGGTATAGACTTGGTTAGAGACAAAAAAAACTGCAGATGCTGGAATCTAAGTTACACAAACAGGAGGCTGGAATAAACAGCAGGACAGGCAGCATCTGGAGAAAAGGAAAAGTCAATGTTTTCGGGTATTACCCTTTTTCAGGACTGGATATGGGGATAGGGGGAGCAGGAGATAAAGTAGCACAATGGTGGTGATATGTGGGCACTAGCTGGTAGTAGGTACAATCTGCTTGGTTGATGGGATCCATCTCATTGACCAACAGGTCGTACCTATTACCGGTACAGACCTATCACCACCAATTAGCTCCACAAAGGGTAACAGCTGAAAATGTTGACTTTTCCTCTTCCCCCATATGCTGTCTGGCTTTCTACATTCTGCCAGCCTCCTGTTTCTCATACTTGGAAATAATCAAGAAACTGAGTCTGAGTTTTTAGATTTTCTTTGATTTGCCTGAACATTTCTCAGTGAATAGTTTCTCAGAGCAAGGTAGAGGATGCTGCTCCCCTTATCTGAGTCATGCCAACCATATAGTTTTCTCAGGAAATTATGGTAAATGCTCCTTAGCAGTTACATTGGTCTGCAATAGTCCCAAAGAGGCTAGGATTACAATCTATTACCATCTCCCAAGCAAGAGATTTTTAACTTTCTGCCCACTGCTGACAGGCTAATTAGGCTATAAAATGCCTTGTTTTCTCTTTCCCTCCTTTCTTGAGTAATAAAATGTCCTACATTGTAAAGTCCTCTGACAGACATCTGGTGATTATCAAAAGTGTTGTATAAATGCAAGAATTTAATTCTATCTTTTATCTTTGCTACCTTTCAATCTGTGAGGATTGTTGTCGAATCAAAGCATTTCTGGAAGATTGGAATTAATGTATCTATTATCCCTTCTTGTCTGTGCTCTGGACACTTTGAGTAGTTTATGCATTAAAAACACTTCACACTTGTGCTCTTGTTAGTGAGATGGACAAAGGAACCCCGAATTTGGTTTGTGGTTCAACTCAAATTAAAAGCACTGTGTGAGCATTTCCCAAATTCCCGCAATAGTCCCAATATTCCCACAATCAGTAGATTCTTAATTCCAGATTTTTTATTGAATTCAATCTCCACCATCTGACGTGGCGAGATTTGAACCGTCTCCCCAAAACATTGCTGAGATTCTGGATTAATAGTCCAGCGATTATACCACTAGGCCATTGTAGCCATCCCAGGTGTGCGTTTTTTATCCACTTCGCCCTGGATTTTCCCAAATATTCTGGCCTTTGACTAATGGGGCCATGATCAGGATTCAAAGCATCCAAGTCGGTCATGCCAACAGCCTTTGCTGGAAGGCGTAGAGTGCGTGTTCCCAGGCATTGGCTGGAGGTCAAGGTGCCAGAAAGTCTCATAGATATTCCTCAATACACAACCCTCTGGCTCTTTATAACTTGTTCCCCTTGAACCTAAATGACTTCTTTGTTCTTTGTTTCCATCATTCTCTATAACCGATAGCTACTGGCTGCTACTTGATTTAGTTTGTCTGATTTTCTGTTTGGCCTGATTTCTCTGGCTGTGGATCAGTTTAGTAATCTAACTTTGGGCCTGTGCTCACTTGGCTACATTTTGAATGCACCTCTTTTAAAATCCTGGGGTGCAGACCATGATGTGTAGGGGATTTGTTGATTTTTATTCAAGTTAATTCCTGCAGTGTATTTCTTTACCAATCATAGTTTCTTCAACTTGCTCATTCTTGCTCCCCTAAAGTTACTCAGTTTTCCTCTTAAAAGTCTTCCTGCTTGCCCAGTGTTTAATGCTGCTGCTTTGCCCAGGTTTGAGTCCCACTTTGGGACTTGATGATTACAGAAAATGCGTTTGTACTATGGCCAAACAGATTGACTAATATCCTGCAAATCCTTCCAATATGATTGAGGTAGGTAGTATCAGCATTCTCCCAGCTAGCCAGAACACCACCTGTTGTTATCACCACACAATAACCTCATCACATTAAAAAATAAATGATTCCCTTACAAGTCCTTGACAGGGGCTATACTCCATGGAAGAATCTTTCTTGATTTGAGGGACTACCAGAAGAAAAAAAAATGGCAAAATGATAAAATATTTCTGACATTGTCATTAGATTGCCTCTGATAAATATTTATTCTGCTTTATCTTTTTCACTCTTAAACTTTTCTAAATATAAGAGATTCAATGTTTCATCCCCAGTCCTGACTTTTCTGTAGCCATGTTTTAGTAATCCCTAGTAACTTCCGTTTGTGCCTTGCACCCTATTATAGTTTAGAATTTCTGATTTCATTATAGACACTGTGGAACAGCCAATTTAACTCATTCTTAATCACAGTTTGCCTGATAATTGTTAAACTGAGGCTCCGTGTGTCTGCTTGGGTAGATGTAAAAGTTCCCATGCTACTATTTTGAAGAACAGAAGTTATGCCCAGTATCAATATCTGGTTCAATATTTATCTCTCAATCAACATCACAGGAAACTGATTATCTGGTTGTACATTTTGGGAGTTTCTTGTGAGCAAATTAGCTCCTGCATTTTCTACATAACAATGTTCCTATTGTGGAAGTTATGATTTGGACAATGCCAACATCTCTGAACCTAGCCAACCCAGCTATGAAGCAGTGCTGCCATCTCACTACAAAACAGGTGGAATTGACCTGATGTCTTAGTCCTACAATGGAGGCCCAAATGGAGTTTGTGAAATCCACACACATTTCATTTCACGGTTAACCTGCTACTGCCATGGCTACATTCACAGTGTTCAAAATAACACTCAGACTTCCATGCACACCAAAATGTCCATTAAATTATTAGGTTTGCTGACCTTCCAAAGTTTTGGAATGGCATTGATACTGTAAAGCATGAACTTGCAACTTTTCTCAGGGTGTCAACATTCATGCTTCTACTGCTGTCACCCTACATAAACCTTTGCTGTTGCCTCTCAGCTCAGATTGCTGCTGTCTATGCAGAGGTGATGAAGTCTGAAGTGGTGAAAATTAAGAGCTGATGGAAAAGCTCTGCATAGAAAAAAGTAAGATAGACAAAGGTGCTAAGCGAACAGTAGTTTTGGTTGTACCAATGCATATCATGTTGGATAAAGGAGGCACATAAGAAGATGTTTTCATAATTCATTCATGGGATGTGGGAATCATTGACTAGGCCAGCCTGTAGGAAAGAACGTACTCAGGGGTGATAATTATATTTCCTGGGACATGGTAAGGTATAATTCAGTGAGTATGATTATGCCAGGCTGTTGCTTGGTTAGTTTTTGGGAAAGCTCTCAATTTTGGCACAAGGAATGAGAAAACAAGCTCATTTTTCCTTTCCTTGTTTGGGAACATAAAGACCAATCATCCTGAATCTGAAACCTGATTCAATCAGCTAATTCAGTACTTAGTTCATGATTCATAGTATTAATGTGCATATTGTATTATCACGGCGCCAGGGACCCCGGTTTGATTCCTGCCTTGGACGACTGTTTGGAGTTTGCACATTCTCCTCATGTCTTTGTGGGCTTCCTCCCACAGTCTAAAGATGTGCTGGTTAGGTAGATTGGCCATGCTAAATTGTTCATAGTGTTCAGAGATGTATAGGCTAGGTGGGTTAAATGGGTAGGGGGCTGGGTCTGAGTGGGATGCTCTTTGGAGAGTTGTGTGGACTTGTTGGGCTGAAGGGCCTGGTTCCATACCGTACAAATTCTACGATGATATTTTCCTTTACTTTTGACAGCAATGAATTAGACAAGTAGATGTGACCATGGATAATATCAGATCTCTGTATCAAGGCCAATATATTTTTGACTTTCCTTTCTTTTATTTGAGCCAGAATGTCATGTGTTCAAGACTTAGTCATGAGATTTCAGCACATAAGCTGAACTGACATTTAAATTCAGCACTGAAGGAGTTTTGCATTGTCAGAGAAAGATGCTATCTTCCAGACGACATGTCAGTCACAGGCCTATTTACTTGGTACACATGTTTGTAAAGTATTCAATGGCACTACTCAAGGAGGGCAGGGGAAGTGTTTTGTTTTGTTCACTAACTAATTGTTCTCTTTCAAATCTTGGATTGAGATTGGAAGTCCACAAGAAATTCCTATCCTGATTGCTTTGCCTATTGCAAATGAAAAAGCAGCTGGAAGCAAGGCTGTTATATTAAACTCAGAATAATAAAATACAGGACTGAACAGCAGCAAAATGTATAGAATACTTAACTAAGGAGTCAATGGTCATCCAGGTAGAGGTTCATACTCTAAGAGGGAGCTGAATATGTGGCTGAATGCAGCGTTCTAAATGTACAGTAATGCAGAGAAAATGCATAACAGAGTCAGTATATCAGTCTAAGCGCCAATGTTAACAGCACCTTTGTACAACATATTTGCTTTTTTTTTTCTGTGCTTGAAGTCAGACAGGTGAGGAAGGAAAAAAAAATGTGCTTTACTAGAGTTATATATGAGCTTGGTCCAACTTATGCTATTAATCTCCCAATTAAATTATACAGTACTTGCCAATAATCAAACTAGGAAGTTAATTAAAATCACTGCAGTGCAACAGTGAAAGCAAAATGATAACCATCTGCTACCTGTCCAACTATTTGGCAAAGACAGCAGGTAGATAGAAAACCTATGAGATTACACGAACTCTCCTCATCAAGTTCTTTTGCAGGCTACTTACATCATTTCCCATCTGTAAATGCAGGCAAGATATGAACATTTGCATTTAACATTGTTGGTATGTTTGGTGATGTAGAAGAGACAAGCACAGTTGGGAAAGCGATCTAACATGTAACTTGAAAGCAGGAAAGGGACAACAGATGGCATGAAGATGATAGATAATGTTTTGTGAAAAGAGTGCATTTAGTATTTTAGGAGATGGCAGAGGCACTTGAAGCAGCAATCAGTTAGGAATAAAAAGAGTCAAAAGTAATAATTAAAATGGATAATAACAGTTGGTTCAAAGTGAACAGGTAGATAGCAAGCTATTTAGAGAAATAAGAAAAGATGCAGTGAATGATAAATGATAATTGTAAAGATGTCAATATCTTCAAGTTCAACTGGGAAGGTCAGAATAATTAAAATGGAGGATTGAACACAGGCACTATAATGATTAAAATAAATAATTGCTCACATAAAAATATAAAAGATCCAAGGACAGCTATTGTTAGGCCTATTATTTAACAACTGACCAGAAATATTAATAACCTAAAACTGGGCCACATGGACTACTGTATGGTTAAATTTATGTAATCATATGGCTGGAAAAAAAAGAATAAAACAGCAAAACATCTTTAGGGCATCAAGTTAATTTTTCTTTTCATTGTTTGGGAACATAAAGACCAATCATCCTGAATCTCAAAACTGATTCAACCAGCTAATTCACCATTTAGTTCATGATTCATAGTTCATGATTCATTAAGAAAAGAATTTCAAGAAAATAAACTGGAAAAGGGAGATGGTAGCATTGGGAAATAGGATAATAGGCAATGGATATTTCTTGCAAGGAAATATTTCTTCAATTGTCTTTGAAACAAAGGTGAAAGGATGTGACTAAATCATTGGCATTGGCAGTATCCTTCCTTCTATGTGAGATGATGAACATGCAGCAACTCTTTGACAACCAGATACTTCTGTATTGTGCATTTTAACTGGCAGCTGGAGAGACCAATCCGTGACAGTCAGTTTCTAATATGAGAGTTGCACATGTGGACATTATCAGATGTTCTATTTTCGCCATTTTGGACTGTTGTTCATCTGCCTTGGACACTGATAATCAAAGTAATACACCCCTTGGGCTGGTAATGATGCAATTTTCCTCTATTGTAAACTGGTGTTAAGACATTTGGGGCTTTTATATCATGTTTGCAAGCATCCTGAGAGTAGAGCTTTTTGGTAACACACTAATGGTGTGGCTTTGCACCTTACCTTATAGAATATCCTTGAAAATGCATTCTTCTTCAACGTGTGAATTTGCCTGAGTCAAGTGATGTTGCAGCTTCTAAATAAAGGCCTATGCATTTGGGGGATTTGCTTTTAAGTGGACTGTCATATTCATGATTTTGATCTTCTGTGAAGTGCTATAAACGCACTGTAGATATTAAAGGTAAAAGTTGTTAAGGTTCCTTTCTTAATAGTTGTAAACTTCATAGCCATACATTTTAGGGTACTGTAAACACAGGCCTCAGAAAATGTGTGGATTCTGAGAGTTAATTTGTTGTATTACTTTATATGTGTTTGGGGTTGTCAAAAGTGGTAGCTGCTTTTTCAATGAATGTATCAAGTTCTGATCAACAGTCAGATTATCTATCACCATGGACCCAGGATAACAGAATTAGGTAACCACTTCCAATAGAGTGTTTCGTGGATGTTTTGAAAATGGCCTTTATGTTAAACACCCCTAGAAAAATGCATCTGAATTTGGAAAAGCTCAGACTTTTTTTTTAAAAAGATGGCCTAAAAGTGACCTGCGCTTATGGTCAAGCTGGCAACCTAATTTGCATGAACACATATCCCTCGTTTCAGCCTCAATGAAATGAAGATAGCAAGTCTGAAAAACTTACCAGAAAGAATGAGCCCCTGAAGAGTGTGAAAACCCCCACATTTCTTGCCCCATTACCTGTAGCAATCACCTGAGGTGTTCAACTGTGGGAGGTAGATCAACTGCTAACTGAAGCCGAAGAACTGCAGATGCTGCAAATCAGAAACAAAAACAGAAATTGCTGGAATAGCTCAGTGGGTCTGGCAGCATCTGTGGAGAAAAATCGGAGTTAATGTTTTGAATCGACTGACCTGAGGAACTTCGCATTCTGTGGAAGGGCCATTTGACCCGAAACGTTAATTCTGATTTCTCTCCAAATTCTGCCAGACTTGCTAACCTTTGCCAGCAATTTCTGCTTTTGCCAATGGCAAAATGATTAAGCAATAGGACCCTGGTTTAAGGTAGCTTTAAAGTAACAACTAATTGAGTTACAATTGGAATATACAATCATATTCAAATTACAGGTAGTTGGAGAGAGCAGGAATATGCCAAACCAACAGCTTTGTGCAGTTTGAAAACTTTTGCTCAACTGACCTCTGAACTATACAAGAATCTGGGAGGCAAATAGCAGCTCTCTTTTTGGGCTCATTGTGTTATTATTAACTGTCTCCATCTGCAGCATACGGAAATTTTAAAGAAATAACCTGCCTCCATTGCTTTGTCTCCAGAAGAACAAGCAACTCCGTCTTTTAGAGCTTAAAATCAAAATCATCAAGACCGTTGAATTCAATTGGAAGTCACCACAGTCATCCAGCTATGACTGGACTTTAATTTGATCCAAAAACACAGAGAAGAAAATATCAAACGATGTACGGACTAGGACAGAGCCCTGTTGTTCCATTCATCACCCTGAAATGATCAGAAGTGGCACCATCAAAGATCCACAAAAGCACAATGAAGCTCATACCCACTGCGTATCTGGATACATTCAGTCTGCAAGTTGATACAGCCTTTTCAGCATGACCCCAATGCAAGTTATCCCAGCAATGCTGACAAGTGAGATACTCCTGTGTTAGTTACAACATTTTTATTGTTTTTTTCGTATAATGGAATGATTTTTGCTTCATATATGTTCTGTTGAATGGATCCAGCTCTCTAACAGAGAAGGAAAATGCCATAAAGGTCCAGCAGTGTATGGGATTGTCCACGTTTAAGCAGTAGAGCTGGGATTCCATCCCTGCCGTGTTTTGCTGCTTCTAAGAAACTAATGGCCTTTTCAATGACAGTTCTTCATCTAACTCAACCATGACAGAAAGCTGCCAGAAAACATCAAGCACAGACTGAAAGATCTCAGCCTCATGGAAGTACAGTGGCTCACAGTGATGTTCAACCCAATGAGTTAGTGAATACTATACAATCTGCTGATTTCAGAGGGCTGACTTTGGTAATGGTAGAACCAAATGCCCTCTTGATCCATCATAAATATCAAGTAGACTTCCTCTGTCACAGGCAGTTTGGATTCATGATGCAGTGCTTATTTTCTCAGAATCTGCATGTCTTTGTACAATTGTGTTCAATATTTTTAAGTCACCTTGTATTGTACAGTTGGGTTTATATTTGGCATCAGGTAGGTTTAGTTTCTTTAATGTTCTATGTTATTTCTCAAATCAGTCTCATTGTGTGTTCTGCTATACCAAAAGTTACGGCTGTTTTACATACAGCAGTTCACTAAACTTGGTGATTTTCAAATACCATAAAAATTGACATCTACAATTACTGGTACAACTGTAGCAAGTTGCAATGCTCGAATACAATTAAGAACTACTGCAAAATTATTTTGATTTGATTTATTATAGTCACACGTACCTATGTACAGTGAAAAGTTTTGTTCTGTGAGCGGTCCAGGTAGATTATAGCAAACAAGGACATTTAGTCATAGGGTGCTTAGCCAGGGCAAGGAATTTAGGTTTAAAAGTGTGGAACGGTTAGAAGGAATGTTAGACTAAAATCTGATATCAGGAGCTCGCAAAGAGTTGCTTAAGTACTTGCATCATGAGTACCATTACATGGTGGCCATTGTATCCAATCTCTTTGCTCAAGTGACTCAACTTTCCTGCAAGCTTGGACCTGAAATGAGAATGTTCTCTACTCAAAATGCTTTGAACCATGCTAACAGAGGTTCTTCAATGGGGCAGGCATCCTTTTGGTGGATTTGTATTCTGCTGACAGGAACAGGTAACAACTTTACCGTAACCGGAATTGCCACATAATCCAAATTCGACTCATTGCGATTTCAATGCAGTAACAGCTGGGGATTTTAAAGTGACCCATTTCAGATATCCTCAACTAGCACTAGAAATTGTAGTTGACAGCAAGAGGCAGAAAAACAACTTTATACAACATATTGGATGAATTGACGAGAAGAAGATCTAAGAGTGACAATTAGATGAATAGGGTATAAATATTCTGGGAGAATAAAGAAGAGGAATGTAATGAAATTGATTTATTCAATTAATAATGATTTATGCATCTCTGGGAATACTTCCATAAGATATTTTACTAATTATTAGTTCTGCGCTTAGAGTAAATGTGTTGCTTTAGTGGAGCTAAAAGAGAATTCTTTTTCTTAGAATGCTTCAAGGATCAATTCTGCTAAAGTTCTTGGCATTTTGCTAAAATCTTATGTGGTTGTATTTGAGTGCACTTTAGTCATATAATTTGTTTCCTAGCTGACTTTCATTTGTCCATTTCTCCACATGAAATAGCCATATACTTAAAAATTTAATTAGAGCTATAGATCTTGCGTCAATTTTGAGAAGGTTTATCGATAGGAATCCTTCTATGCATTGAAATTATAAGATGACAGTAGTTTCAGAATAAGCTCAGAGAATACTTGAAGTAAAATTGAGCAACTTTGACCTTCCCAAAATACACTTCATAAAAAAATCATAAACCAGTTAAGTTATTTAAATGTCATACTAAAAATTGACAAAAGTTACCCCAAATACATTTGAATCAGTAGAATGCTAGTTGACAATATGTGGTATACATACAATGGTTTAAAATGCCGACAGTCAGAAATTGGTTGAATCAAAGCTATTAATAATGAAGCGAAACAAAAGGACTGAAAACTAAATGTAATATGACAGTTTTTTAAATACTTTTCTTATGTTCATAACTTGATTGTAGTTGCCATGGAAATGCAAATTTTCAGGAACTCAGTGCAGGAAATCATTCAGGTATCATTTCTGTAGACATGGACATTTCAAGTTTGCTTCGATTTAGCTTTCAGCCCCTCAGCCCACAGAATTGTAGTATATGCAATGTTTCTGCAATGAAAGAAGTGTAGTGTACATTTCAATAAAAAAAAATACAGACTGGCCCAAAGCAATTTAGTTTGTTCAACCCAGTGCAGAGAGAAGTTAGATATTATTGTTTTCATATACTTAAACCCACACACTGCAATTTCAGCAAAAAAAGGAGCTACAATACAGAAGCATTGTCCAAACATGATGTTTTTCCAAGATTTATTATCATGATCTCCATCCTATTTAGGAATCTTAGGATTTTGGCAACTGCTGCTGTGCAACAAAATGCATTAAAGAATTAGTACTTTTTTTTAAAATCCTGGTATCTAACAGAATTGTCAAATAATCCTACCACAAGTACAAATCTACAGCATCACTCAATCTTTTTCAGAAAAGCAGAAGCACAAATATTTCAACCCTGGGATACTTAGCTCATGATTTTGGGACCTTATAGAGATGAGCAACTGAGCAAAAATGAGCAAGAAGATAGCACCAATTTTGCAGCCATTCACTGCTGATGACAGCAAGGAACCTGACCTCTGTAGACCAATTTTTAACCAATTTTATACTTTTGGCGCATGAGAGACTTTTGGAGCCACTGAGGAACTTGCAGGGGTTTTCAGCATGTTTTGATAGATATAAAGAATTCCACAACCCATATACGGAGTGTGCTCAGACGGAGCATTGAAAATATGCAATAAGCATCATGCAGCAGGTGTGAGCCCCTCTTGGAAGGAATTACAATGCTGACTTTTTTTGTATTATTGTACTCAAACTGTAGTCACAGATGTCTTTAGCTATGACCGATTGGATTTAACACATGGAGAGAGATGTTTATAGGGATTGTTGTCGAGAGATCTGCTGATCACAGAACAGCAGGCACAATAATATGGAAAGTTCGAGCAGGGACAAGCTGAAACTGGCAAAAAAAATGTTGTTGTCTTTGGAATAAACAAAATAACCAGAATATTTAACCCCACTTCCTTTCAATTGAGTTTCCATGCATCAAAAGTTCAGCAGTCTGAAACACTATTGTTCAGGCTTTGTGAGCCACATTGGACAATAGCCTTTTTCAAATACAGCTGACAGCCCATGGAGTTTGTATTAAGAAGAAGCAATAGATCACACTCAGAATGTGAGATAGGGAAGTACTATGGCAATCCCTGGAACCAGAGACCTATCACATTTTCATGCTCAGTGACTGAGAAATATTTGAAGCACAATGGTATTCAGGTAAGTAAAATTCTTGCACAACAGTTCTTCATTGTGAATATAACACAGGCTTGGAGAAATTGGATCCATGGAATAAGTTGAGTAGCTCTTCAACCTGACAAAGGTGTTTATGCTACTGCCTCCTCTTATTCTACAGTCTATCCTAGGATCATGTCTGCCTTCCCTTTAAATAGTTCATGCTTTATTTGCAGTGGCAGTGCCCACAACAGGGACTCCCGGCTGTGGTAGGCCTGGAGCCTGGACTTTTAGTGGTGGTGGGAGATCAGCTGCAGTGGTGGTGGTGCCTGGAGCAGGGGTTCCTTGCTGTGGTGGGCCCAAGTGAGGGCTCTTAGCAGTATTAGTGAGGCAGTGACAGCAGCAGAGTTGGGTCTCCTGGGTCATCAGCTGTACTCTGAGCAGGGACTCCTCAAAACCCAGAACACTTTGTAGACACTTTGCAGAAGCTCTGGAGCCATGCATGAGACCAAATTTGATCAGAAGATAAACTCTGTTTTAAGTAATTCTTTTTTATTCTTCCTGTATGTTGAAATGGAGCTGGACTGTGACAACAAAGCAATTTCCACTGTATCTTCCCAGGTATATGTGACAATAAAATTACTCATTCATTCATGTATGCATGCATTCATTCATTCTCTTATCTACCACTTTCAATTGTCATGGTGTAAACAGTACAGCATAAAATGATTACCCCAGGAACTCACTTGTAATGAGGAGGTTCTCTGATTTACTGAGGCTTTAGAATTGCTACATCTATGGGCTTGTTGTGCCAACTTTCAGGAATGACTCTTGAAAATTTATTTCACTCAAGTCTGGAGCAGCCACGGATGGATCATGGACCTAAGAAGCAGCAAATGTTCATGGCTTCCTAGGATATTTAACTTCAGCTTATTACTTACCAGAAAATAATTGTTTCCCTATTAACTAACACAAAACCTACACATAATGACTGCAAATGGGGAGTGCAAATGGAAATTGTCATTTATTGTCCAGTGTGGTGATTGGAACCAGGTGGATCCAATGATAATGAGATCCTTGATTGGGATGCTTAACATAGGGAATCAGGGAGGCCTGGGTGACAGATATAAACAGGGGATTCAGAATCCCCTCACTTCAGGGACTGAATTCAAGTTGGTTGGCCACAGCCAGTACATTGCATACATGTAAGTACAGGGTGACTTGGTGATGGGATACTGCCCTCTGTGTAGTTATTTCATTATGGAAATGAAATAAAAAGTAAACAACCTTTACAGCACTTGGTGCAACTGAAACTTATTTGAAAAATAGATATTGTTTTATTGTAGTTCAGATATGTATCACGACTTATTCATAGGATGAAGGCTCATCTTACAAAGCAAGTTTAAAAGTGGTCAGCCATTTGGAGTTTAGAAGAATGAGAGGTGATCTCACTGAAACAGAAAAGATTTTGATGATTCTGGATAAAGTCCCCGTGGATGCTTCCTCTTGTGAAGGAAGACAAAAACTAGATGATGCAGTTTAAGAATGAGAGAAGATATAGATTGGGATTTTTTAAAATATCAATGGCTCATTAAAGCATAGCATTCCCTTCCCAAAAGATAATGGATGTTGTGTCTTTTAAATTCAATCAAGGCAGAGTTTGACAGATTTTTAATAGACAGGGGAGTCAATGGTTATGCAAACACAGACAGGAAATGGGAACTGAGACCATAATCAGATCAGCCATGATCTTTTTGAATGACAGAAGAAGCTCTAAGGGCCAAATAGTCTATTCCTGCTCTTAAGTCCTGTGCTCCTATAGGACAGGTATTCACCTGCAATGTTTTGTGCAACTGGATTGAAAGCCTTATAGTTCATCCATGTGCCTGTGTGCAACTGGACATAGAGGTACCATAGATTATTTGGACTCCCCACATTTATAAAATCAGAATGATTTCTTCCTCTGTTGCCGTTCCCTTTGGGGGAACAGAATGCATGTTGACTGTTTGCTCTTACGGTCACATTTTGAATGCAGCTTTGAAATGCATGCTGTGAGAATACATTGATCTCCCTGGCAGCACCCTGCAATAAACCCAAGGTAAGAAGGATTCAAGCAACTGCTTCTTACACTTCCACTAGTTGTGCTCACCCTTCTAGACTCAATCCCCACTAGTGAGTTTTGAGAAGATTTGTAGCTCAGGTTGAGTTTCTGGGTGTGGGTTTGCTCGCTGAGCTAGGAGGTTTGTTTTTAGACGTTTCATCACCATTCTAGGTAACATCATCGGTGAAGCGCTGGTGTTATGTCCCGCTTTCTATTTATCTGTTTAGGTTTCCTTGGGTTGGTGATGTCATTTCCTGTTCTTTTTCTCAGAGGATGGTAGATTGATTTGGAGCCAATGTGTTTGTTGACGGAGTTCCAGTTGAAATGCCATGCTTCTAGGAATTCTCATGCGTGTCTCTGTTTGGCTTGTCCTAGGATGGATGTGTTGTCCCAATCAAAGTGGTGTCCTTCCTCATCTGTATGTAAGGATACTAGTGATAGTGGATCATGTCTTTTTGTGGCTAGTTGATGTTCGTGTATCCTGGTGGCTAGCTTTCTGCCTGTTTGTCCAATGTATTGTTTGTCATAGTTCTTACAAGAATGGTCACTTCATTGTAAGAAGGATGTGGAAGCTTTGGAAAGGGTGCAGAGGAGATTTACTAGGATGTTGCCTGGTATGGAGGGAAGGTCTTATGAGGAAAGGCTGACGGACTTGAGGCTGTTTTCGTTAGAGAGAAGAAGGTTGAGAGGTGACTTAATTGAAACATAAAATAATCAGAGGGTTGGATAGGGAGAGCCTTTTTCCTAAGATGGTGACGATGAGTACGAGGGGGCATAGCTTTAAATTGAGGGGTGAAAGATATAGGACAGATGTCAGAGGTGGTTTCTTTACTCAGAGTAGTAAGGGAATGGAACGCTTTGCCTGCAACAGTAATAGATTCGCCAACTTTAGGTACATTTAAGTCGTCATTGGATAAGCATATGGACGTACATGGAATAGTGTAGGTTAGATGGGCTTCAGATCGGTATAACAGGTCGGCACAACATCGAGGGCCGAAGGGCCTGTACTGTGCTGTAATGTTCTATATATTAGTACACAGTGCAACGAAACTAGGCATATGTCATCAATTAAGATATTGTTGGACAGGACTATCTGCAATTGGAAAGAATGGAATCATGTTACATCAGTAAGTCTAATAGCAAGATAATGGCCATCAATGCACTGGGGTAGTATGGATGTGCCTGGATCAGCTATATGATTACATAGGAAGTTGATTAGATTGACAACTTTTACCACCAGCTGTGCTATCTTGGAGACACATTGGGCTGTAAATCGGATCGGCCTCATTTTTGGATGCAGGGTATAATTTACTTGCCTATGGCATTTAATTCAAGGTAGGCAACAGATAAAATTTTGCAACCATCTAAATAGTTATGACCCCGACTGATGCACTTCTACTAATGCCATTGGCATTCAGCAGAAGGACCCATAAAATTGTTTGGAGACAATTTGGTACAGCAGTTTCAATGTTATTGAATCTCATGGAGTTTTTCTCTCTGTGAGCTCGAGAGTTTTCTTATGCCATTGTCTGCAAATGGTGTCATTACCTTTGTATCAGATTTCTGTGACATCCTGCTCTTTTCTTTAAAAAAAATCATTATCATAGAATCCCAACAGTGTGGAAACAGGCCCTTCGGCCCAACAAGTCCACACTGGCCCATCTCCCTCTCTCCCACCTAAGCTCCACATCACTGAATATTACAAGCAATTTAGCACAGCCAAATCACCTAGTCTGCACACCTTTGGACTGTGGGAAGAAACCCACGCAGATACGGGGATAACGTGCAAACTCCACGCAGACAGTCACCCAAGGGTGGAATCAAACCTGGATCCCTGGCACTGAGGCAGTAGTGCTAACCACTGAGCTACCGTGCCACCTTATCCTACCGTTCACCAGTCGCAGTATTACTTTACAGTGCTGGGACCTCTCAGGATTTCTGGCACCAATGCCTTTTTAAAAGCCCAGCTGTGAAGTGCTGCCAGTCAGAAATTACCAATCACTATGCCAGCAGGAGGAGAACCAAAAAGAAATGTTTCTCAGACCATGTAAGTGGCAGGGCTGAAACTTCATTGCAAATAGAAGTGCACATTCCTAAATCTACTGCTGTTTAAGACCCAAGCTAAAGATAGGTTAGCCTATCCTTAGCCTCAGCCTCAGCTCATTTTAGAACTCTGATTAAAGGGGTGCTACTCTTTCCCTATAACCCAATGTAAACTAACACTTTTTTCATTATTCAATGTGGGAGCATCACTTACCAGATACTTTACAAATTGTTAAAAACATTCACTTTTATTCAGCAAAGGCAAAAGCAAGAAGAAACAAAAGCTGCTGGGAACAGATAAAGACTGCTTACCTTCTAAGGGGCACTTCTACATTCAGCATACATGCATTAGAACATGTATCAACGAGGTCCCATCTGGCCTGGGGCTCCTGATGCTGAAGGTGATGATCATCCTACTCAATGTCCTCACCTTCCTTCTTGGAAGACTGCTTCCACACTCCCAGATCTTCAGCATCCATTACTTGTTTCAGTTGTGCAGAACACAGCATGCAGGAATTATGCTCTGTCTGAACCTTAGCGTGAGGCCCCCACCCCAGACTGATCCAAGCCTCAAAACCTCATCTCCAATAGACTGCTCCATGATGGCCCCAGTCAAAAAATGTATTGTTATTGTATCTATGCTCAGCCTCAGTCATGGGGTTGCATAACCAAGACATCAGCCATGATTGCAGCAATTAGCCCTTTCCTCATAAGGCAGCCAGCATTTGGCTTAACACACTCCCTCTTACAATGTATTCTGACCAGGAGGGCCAAGGAATGTCTATACATGGGCATTTGATATTGCGAACTTATTGTAATGAATGCAGCACAAGAAGTATCATGCAAAAACTGTAGGAGATTGACAAGTACTATATGATTACTGATACCTTGACCTCCCAATCCCTACATCATCTGAGAAAGGCAGCTTTTCATTTAAGATCATGTTGCTGAATGCTTACTGTTCAAGATGAAAGGAAGTTGGTTCCATGCCCTTGTGAAGGCTTTGAGATCTTGGATTGTCTTTGTGAATTATGGCCCTTAGGAGCCACCTTCAAAGTCACCTGTAATACCTTCAGCTTCACAGAGATAACTATCTTCAACTGCAATGACCAATGACATGGTCAAGATTGTCTATGATCAATACTTTCAACTCAAACAGTTGAACACTGCATGCATTTCACATGCAAGATACTATGATTACAGATTATTTCAGCCTGTGCTGTGAAATTGCCTTAATGCAATTGCCTCTCAAAGGGCCTCACATTGTTCACAAATACAGTCCATTTGCTCAGACAGAGAAAAAATTACTTCACCCCTTCTGAGTGTAGTCACAGACATTTTCCATAATCAGTGTATATTTATGATTTGCATGATCATAGAAGGACAACAGGCATAATCAGTTGTAGGTTTAGTCTGCTAATCAAGGCCTCTTCCCAAACCTTCTTATTCCTTTCTTCCTTGCACTCCTTGTCAAGCCAATCAATACTGAACTTCCTTACGTTCCTCTTTGAATTGTGGCTTCATTTCTCAACAATACCCCAAGCGCTCCCCCACTTGCCCCACCAAACTAAAACAGAATGTGCTTGAGAAATTCAGCAGGTCTGACAACATTTGTGGAGAGCAAAACAGAATTAATATTTTCAGCCCAATTTGACTTTCTTTTGAGAGTCAACTCATTTTCTACTTCCATAGGTGCTACCAGAACTTCTGAGTTACTCCAGTACTTTCTGTTTTATCTGAATTCCTGCATCTGCAGCATTTTGGTTTTATTTACTACTCCAAGTCCAAGTTCTGATATCTGTGCAGTTTTCTGACTGACAGATTGTGACTCCCTTGACCGGTTGTACTAGATTTGCAGGACTGGTTCTTGGATTGAAATAATATGGATCCTCCAACTCTGTTTAGCTAGGTGGGGCAAGTAACAGAGTGGGTGGGGCACTGCTGAGAATTGAAGTTGCAATTCAAAGATAAAGGTTAGGAAGTTCCGTATAGATTTACTTGAGAAGGAGTACAAGGAAGAAAGGAAAATGAAGGTTTGGGAAGAGGGCTTGATTACCAGGCTAAACCTACAACTCTGACTGCTTGAGGAGTTGCCTGACCATATCTAAGTCCCTGGACTGATTTCAACATGCCTTTGATTTACTGCATTGGGAACCCTTGACTGAATGCTGTCTCCCTTGGCGTACAGAAGACTACTCCCCTTGAACTTCAAGATGTGGACATTTAGTTGACTTACATGCAATGTGTTGCCATATGTGATATTGGGACATGATGCAAGTGTCAGGTTGACATAGTGTAGTACTAAACAGCAATATGCCCCAATTGATCACAGCTGACAACCATAACAAGCTGCTTGGCTTTCTCTGTGCTAAACAACAAGGTATGATAGCCTTTAAGCTCTGACTGATGGGAAGAAAATGCAAGAAAGGCAAGCAGTAAGCGTCCAAGTAGTTGCAAAGTGAGTGGACACTGCAAGAGCACAAGAAGCCTTGCATTGCACTTGCTCCAAACTATGAGATGGGTCCTTGTTCCTGAACTCAATGTGCCCTGGCAGCAGTATTAAAATGAAATATGTTCGTGCGCTCCAAGGTACAATGTTGAAGCGCAGAATTGTATCACAAATGTACTAGAAAAGTGCCGTGTCTGTGCAGTTGGTTGCTGCCCCACTGAGTGTGCCCTGAGATCTTGGTGACTGTTGGCTAAGATGAAGGCCCAGAGAAACAAGCTGTGAGATGGAGTCACTAGCTAGCAGCTCTGATATTCAGATGGTGAGTTATCACTGTCTAGTTTCTATCTGGCAGTTTGGAAAATAAAAAAACTGCATATCACCCTTGTCACAAAGGGCCTATGTTGGTGAATGAATCTTCATGTGAGTCCCTCAATCCAACTTCGACCTAATTTTTCACCATGTCTAAAGTACTACATTCCCGTCACTTACTCAGCAGCACTCCCTGGCACTCAGAATTCATAACTAATATGCAGATGCAGTCACAGATGTAACAAAGGTGCTAGCTCACATCCCATTTCTGACAACTTCCACATCCCTCCAGTTATGCTAGAGACATCACCCAAACACAATGCTATGTAATCACTTACATTCTGCATTCTGTCTTGTGGGACAAGAAGAGAGCAGACAGCACTCTGAATTACTGGAATGCTTTAACTTCCTAAGCCCTGTGGTGGCGCTGTTACATGAGGTCAGTTGCAATACTGCCAATGGCATCTAGCATCATGGAGCAGTGAGCTCTGGAACAGCACGTGGACTGTGAGCCCTGGAACAGTGCATGGGCTGCAAGTCCTGGGACAGGGCACAAATTGTGAGCCCTGCAACAGGGCAAACAATGAGCCATGTCACATCCTTGACTTGTACTGTCTGGTGTTAGTCATTAGGGAGACAATGAATGAATTCTAAGCTTCTGACCTGTTCTCACTTCCACATTATTTAGATGGCAGTTTGAGTTCAATTTCTGGTCAATGTTAGCCTGCAAAATGTTGATTGTAGTGGATTCATTCTATTGAACCTCAAGAGAAGATCATTGGTGTCTCACTTGTTAAATATGCTCATTGCCTGATATCTTACAAGATTTGAGTGAGGTTGGACTGTATGATATCAGGATAGTGCTGACACAACATTACCCAGTGATGTCCGAAGCAGTCAATGGTGCTGAAGACTCCCAGGAATTTAGTTATTCCACACCCCTGTACAATTAAATTTCCACCACTTGACTCCAAAGTGACCAAAGTCTCACCAACGACTTCTACGACTTCTAATCTTTCATGAGGGGTGAGGTAGGATCTATTAATTATTCAATTGTGTAACCTGTATCAGACAGTCTGAGAGATTGAACAGCCAATATTTAACATGCTTCATTCATAACAGCACAGTTGCAATATAAGGTATACCAGGTAACAGAATAGTTATCATCTTTTTAAACACACCTATTACCCGGTAAGCAATTTATCTGCCCACCATTTTAGTTGGTCTAATTTAAATATTTTAAATAAAATATGGTTTTAATTAATTATTAATAGAACTTTTTTCTCAAATGTTGTTGTTATCAGATAATGCATTTGAAGCACGCATCTTTTCCATTTGAGGGTATGGTGATTTTTCTTTCCCAGTTCTAACCAAATGTCCTTGACTGAATGTGAATTTCAACGTAATGCAAAATGCTAGTTACAAAGAGTATGAAAATAAACTGGTGTTATTTTGACTTTTGTGCTTTGAGGCAATTTAGAAGCGTTGCTTTTTTTAACCAGCACAAGCAGCACTACAAATTTTGATAAACAGCTGCTTGGTTTATCATTACTGGTAAAATATACATCTAGCACTTAGTTTGAGTCATTAAAATCAACCACCTCATTGCCATATTACACTTGCTAATGTATAAACTTCGTGTGTCAGTAGTTGTGGAGGTGACAAAGGTGCAAATCATAGTCAAGGAGACAAGCTATTTTTACATTGGCCTTGTTTTAATTTGAAGTCACAAAAATAAGTATCTGTCGACTGACTGCCAGCATTTGTATGATTAAATCCAGCTCCCTTATCTGGGTTGCAGAACCATATTTAATTATTCTATGGTGAACATACAGGAGCCAAGTTTAGCTGTGTAAGTAATGGAAATGATCAAACATTGATGCCCAGAGTCTGAAAAAATGAAATAAAATACTAAAGCAGATTGAGAAAACCATGTTTCTAAAAATCTGAATTTAGAGTTGATCTTAAATTTAAAGATGCTCCTTGCAGAATTCTATCTGTAATGTATACTGTCATAGGATGAAAATTACAGTCTAATTTTGAAGAAAAAGCCTAACAATTACTGTTGGCAATATGAGAGGACACTTAATAACCTTAGATAATATTCTTCTGTCTGGTATTTCAGTAGCAATGTTAATGTATTTAAAAAGAATGAATCAAAATGGATCTTATTTTCCAAATGTTCAGCTGAAATGTGACCATCATCAGCGAGCAATTACTTCTCATGATGCGTCACCCTCAGGCTAGTGGAATTACTAATGCAATGCTTACTTGAAAGATATGCAAGTGTGGTGCCTAATGCTACCCTCTGCAGGTTTAATTCATGATGCTCCATGGTAAACATTTGACAGAAACAAAGCAAAGAGCAAATCACTCTCATGCCACAATCAGAATGAGTGCACAACTACACAGGGGTTCTGAAGCAGCAAAATGAGTTATTGATGAACGCCTTTTAGTCTGGCCCATCCAGAATTTAGCAAATAAAAAGTCCTCTGCCACAGCTCTGTAACTCTCTCGTAATCATGTGACAGAGGTCTGATTGTTTTACATCATAAGAAATTCTAAATGTTGAGTAAATTTGTTAAATTCCTTAAGTTTTCCACTTACTCTTGACTTGTGAGGTATGAGCAATGATGTGGGGTTTGAAAAAGCTTTCTATTCTCTTTTTGACTTGTGAATCACTGTCTGGATTCTTTAAAACAAAATGTTTCATTGACAGTTAAGAATATAAAAGTAAATGTAAAGCTGTCATAGACCCAAAGGACTATAAATTAAACTTATCACAAGTCATCTCCTTTTGATCAGAGAGCCCTATTGTTAGGAATAAAGGAACATAGCAGTAGGAGTAGGCCATTCAGCACCTCACCCTATAATTCAACAGGTTAATGGCTATTCACCTGCCTTAATGCTGTTTTCTCACATTATTCACACATCTCTCAATGTTATTAGTGTCCAGGAATCTGTCACTCTCTCCCGTGAATATCCGTCCTGACAGAGCCTCCACAGCCCTCTGGAATAAATAATTACAAAGATTCACCGCTCTCTGAGAGAAGAAATTCTTCCTTATCTGAGTCCTAATTGTCTTCTCCTTTATTCTGAGATTATGTCACCTAGTTCCAAACCATCACCCCAACACCTCAATTCTCCATGCTAGGGGACAATATCTTTTCCACATCTAGCCTGTCTAGTCTTTTAAGAATTTTGTACGTATCAATTACATCACTTCTCATTCTTCTAAACTAGAGAAAATAAGAGGCCCAGACTTCCAAATCTCTCAACATGGGATAGTCCTTCCATCTAAGTGATGAGTCTGTTGAACCTCCTCTGCACTCCTTCTATGGCAAGCATATCCTCCCTGACATTAGGAAACAATGACACACAATAAGCCAGGTGCAGTCTCACCAGTGTTCTGTACAACTGAAGCAAGACAACTTTAGTCCTACACTCAAATGCACATGTGATGAAGGCAAATGTTATGTTGGCCTTTCTGATTGCTTGCTGAACAAGCATGTTAGTTTTCAGTGATTTATGAACAATCACGTCCCTTTGGCTGTCAACATTTCCTAATCTCTCACCATTCCAAAAATAATCTGCCTTTACTAAAGTGGATAACTTCACACTCATCCACATTATATGCAATCTAAATTACCCTTGCCCATTCACTTGTCCAAGTCTCTTTAAAGTCTCTTTGCACATTCTAACAACTCTCATTTCCACCTAGTTTTGTGTTATCTGCAAAGTTAGAATTATTAAAGTTAGTCCTCACACCCAAATAATGGATATGAATTGTAAACAGTTGCGACCAAAGCACTGATCCTTGTGATATCCCATTCATCACAACCTGCCAATCTGAGAAGGGCCCACTTATTCCTACTTTCTGTTTTCTTAATTCTTGGCAAGTATATTACCCCTATCTCATGTTCTCTAATTTTATTTATTAACCACAATTGTGTGATCTAATGAAAACACCTTCCAAAAACAGCTTTGATTAATCTTCAATGTTGGTGAAAAGCCAAATAACTGAACAGAAATTTTCCAAGCCCGCAATAGTGGGCTTGGATTTGGGTGGGAGAGAAGTCCGAAAAACCAGCCAGAAGTTGTTTAACAGAGGTAGGATAAGTTAAATATTTAATTTAAATTTTTCAATTAGGAACAAATTTAGAGGGCTCACCAGTTTGGCAGGGGTGGAGAAACACTCCACACCTCAGTGAAGGTAACCTCCCTGTGGCAAAGAGTAGTTTGCAGGGGGTAATCTAGTCATATTTTCTGAGATTCAAGGACTATAGGCAGCAAAGGCCTCAACTGCAAGCCAATCACTGCAATTGAAAGGCCTTCTTCCTTGCTTAGTGGGTCTTGTCTGCTGAAGTCTTTAAACCACCAACCAAATTCTCAAGGGCATACATCCCATGAATTTACAATAAAGCCCTAAAATAATTATTATTTGCCACCAATGGTATCTGTATTTTGAAGCACTTCACCTTCCCCAGCAGGGCCCATCTGTCCTGTGTGACTGCTGGAGGTCTAGAGCTACCAGCCCAATGATTTATACTGGCAGAATTTGGAGCCAGCCCAATACACTTAATTAGATGGCAACTGCAAAGGCAGCTAAGTTAGAGGTTACCACATGGAAAATATCTTCTTCAGTCTGATTCCTGGCAAGTACAGGCCTTAGGATTCTTATTTGGTCCTGAAATCCCCAGGAAAATCTTTGCCGCTTATCTGTAATCTGCATGACTGAGGGCTCCACTAAAATTGCCACAGAAGGAACAATAAGGTCAAAGGCAGATTACAAGACAGTCATCTATTCATGATACTCTAGGTTCTGTTAGTGATGCCTTTGTCATCCTCATTGAACTTTAGTATCATTATTACCTTGTCTTTACCGTGTTAAAACATACCAAGTTTCACAGGAGCAATGTGGACAAAAATTTCATACAGATAACTAAGACAACATTAAGAGGAAAAAAAATGTTTAGTTAGCAAATTCAATTGAGAACATGCATTTCCTAGGTAGGAAAGTCTTTAATTTTCAGTCTGTAGTTTTAAAATACTATACTTCTGAGCTTCAAGCAAGGATTAGATTTAGATTAGATTCCCTACAGTGTGGAACAGGCCCTTCAGCCCAACAAGTCCACACCGCCCCTTGGAGCATCCCACCCAGACCCCCTATAACCCACACACCCCTGAACACTAAGGGAAATTTAGCATGGCCGATCCACCTAGGCTGCACATCTTTGGACTGTGGGAGGAAACCGGAGCACCCGGAGGAAACCCACGCAGACACAGGGAGAATGTGCAAACTCCACACAGGCAGTTACCCGAGGCTGGAATCGAACCTGGGTCCCTGGCGCTGTGAGGCTGCAGTGCTAACCACTGAGCCACCTATAGTTCCTTGAAAGGGGAGTTGCTTGTACACAGGATAGTGAAGAAGGCATTTGATATGCTTGCCTTTATTGGTCAGTGCATTGAGTATGGGAGTTGGGGGAGATCATGTTGCAGCAGTACAGGACGTTGGTTAGACCATTTTTTGGAATTTTACTTTCAATTCTGGCTTCCGTGCTATAGGAAGGATGTTGTGAAACTTGAAAGGTTTCAAAAAGATTTACATGGATGTTGCCAGGATTGGAGGGTCTAAGCTGTATGGTCGGCTGAATAGGCTGGGGCTATTTTTCCCTGGAGTGTTGGAGGCTGAGGATGAGGGGTGATGTTATAGAGATTTATGTAATCATGAGGGGCTTGGATAGTGTGAGTAGCCAAGACTGTTTCCTCGGGGTGGGGGAGTCCAGAACTAGAGGGCATTGGTTTAAGGTGAGAGGGGAAAGATTTAAAAGAAACATAAGGGGCAAATTTTTGCATAGAGGTTTGTGCGTATATGGAATGAGTTGTCAGAGAAAGTGGTGATGGCTGGTATGACTGCAACATTTAAAAGGCATATGGGTGAGTATATGAATAGGAAAGGCTTTGGTGGGCTATGGGCCCAATGCTGGCAAATGGAACTGGGGTAATTTAGGACACCTGGTCGGGATGGGCAAGTTGGAGTGGAATGTCTGTTTCCATGCTGACAGCTCTATGACTCTATTTCAAGGAGTTCAGCTCTGGAAGTAGAGAGGTATTTAGTTACTTCTGCCTAAATAAATGATTGGTGAGTACTTTTAATCTTTAATGTAAAAGGTAATTCTTTAGTCTTTTTGTCTTCTTTTTATTACAAATTGCTTGTTATATATGACTGATATTAAAAAAAGAAAAAAGTCAGTAAAGTGTTGCGGGTGGGGATTCTTCATGTGTATAGAGCAGAGATATTAAAATGATTTAAATCATAACTTAAATAAATATGACAGATCTGGGTGATGTGTAGTAGCTGCAGCATTCGGGAATTGCTGGATAGCAAGGTGATCCACAGTGAACATTTAGAACATAGAACATAGAACAGTGCAGCACAGAACAGGCCCTTCAACCCACAATGTTGTGCCGACCATTGATCCTCATGTATGCACCCTCAAATTTCTGTGACCATATACATGTCCAGCAGTCTCTTAAATGACCCCAATGACCTTGCTTCCACAACTGCCGCTGGCAACGCATTCCATGCTCTCTCAACTCTCTGCGTAAAGAACCTGCCTCTGACATCCCCTCTATACTTTCCACCAACCAGCTTAAAACTATGACCCCTTGTGCTAGCCATTTAAGTTCAAATATTTGCAGCTTGAGCACAGTCAGTCAATGTGGCATTTTTTAAATTCCAAATTTAGAAATAAAACCAGTCTGATTCCAAACCAAATACAAACAGATTCTAAACAAGGCCTCACACCTAACATACACTGTCTAATCTAAAATGTCACCTTTCCTTACATTGATTAAAACCTTTAATTCTCTCAGGACAGTGACTTGAAAAGAATTTGGGAATTTAAAGATACACATTAATCAATTAAAACCTTTTAACTGAATAAAAGACTTAGCGGCATCTTAGGTTTGTTTAATACTTCCTCATCAGTTTGTGACCCTTTGATCTTTTACTTATAAATTCTGTCCTTGATACTACCTCTCCCACTAACATCTGAAGAAGGAGTGAGGCTCCAAAAGTTTGTGCTTTCAAAAAAACCTTTTGGACTATAACCTGGTGTTCTGTGATTTCTGACCTTGTCCACCCCAGTCCAGCACCGGGACCTCCACACCATGGCCATCAGATTCAGGGTGGGGAGTTGGATCCTAAGCTACAGGCAGAGAGGGACTTATTACCTAGACACTTTTCCACGAAAGGCATTCATATCTCTTTAAGAGTAGGCAATTCAAACCTGGCCTGTAATAAAGGACAGGGGGGTGTGATTGTAGGTGAGGCAGATATGGTAATCCAAGGAATACCTTTTGAAGAACCCCTGTCCCTGCATATGTTCAAGAGTTGTAAGGTTCATCCATGCTGTGTGGCAAGAGTGGGGACTGTAGGAAGGATGAACGAACTAACCATGGCAGTGAAGTACAGGGAACCAATCAAGTAGGGGGAGGAACTGGGAACATAGCAATGACAGGAAACAATATAATTAGAGAGATAGACTCTGTTCTCTGTCATTGTAAGCATGGATCCTGAAGACTGGTGCCAGTGTTAAGGACATTACTTCAGGAATTGGAGTGGGAGGGGTGGGATCCATTTGTTGTTGTCAACTTTGCCACTCATGACATTATTAGTAATAGAAACGAGGTTCTCCTGAAAAATTTTGAACAACTAGGAGCTAAACCAAAAAGTAGAACTTCTAAGGTTATAATCTTAGGATTACTATCTGAGCCACAGACAAACTGTCTGAGGATAAATAAGGTCAAGGAGTAAAATGGGTGGCTCGGAGATTGGTTTTAGAGGAATGAGTTTTAGTTAATGGAGTAAGGGCACCAATATTAGAATAGAAGGGAGTTGTCTGTTTGGAAGGGGCCATGGTTCCAAGATTCACTGTAATGATGCTTGGACTAGCGTTTGCTGAATTGTATAATTAGGGGTGTAGAAAAGCCAATAAATTAATTAAAGGGTGAAAGCTTAGGAAAGGGATACTTAAGTTTACAAAGCAAAAACATATCTCGTGTTGCAGGGCAACTATTTTGGTAATGATACTCAAAATGGGATAGTGAGAGAGTTAGTGTACAAGCATAAGAAAACTGTAGCAAATAGTGTCAAAGAGGGGAATGATGGTAAAAAGGCACCATTAATTAATTTTTACTTAAACATGCATGGTTTTCAGTACAAAATACATGATTTAACAGGACAAATAGGCTTAATAGATACAGTTTTATGGCCAGTACAAAGAAATGGTAACAAGGACACTAGCTTTGGGAGCTAAATATTTGGGGGTCTGTGACTTTATGAAAGGACATGGACTACTTCAGTATCTGAGAAGTCGTGCATGGTGCTGAACATTGTGCAATCATCAAGAGCATCCCTACTTCTGATCTTATATTAGAAAGTAGGTCACTGACAAAGCTGCTAAAGATGGTTGGGCCTAAGATCTTAACCTCAGGATTTCCTGAAGAGAATCTGGGGATGAGGTAACTGGCCTCTAATAAACATCTGGGAGGGAAGAATGGATGGATAGCTTTGTTGGTATAAAATGGAAGAGGATGATAGTGAGAAATGTTCTTAGTGTGGATGATATTGAATCTAGGAGCCAAATTCCATAGGTGAGGTAAGAGACACAGCCCTTGACATCAAGGTCACATTTGATCAAGTGTCACATTAAAGAGCCCTAGCAAAACTGGAATCAATGGATATCAGAGCAAACTCCCAACTTGTTGGAGTCATATCTGGCACATAGAAAGATGGTTGTGTTTGTTTTCCATTACAGTCCTAAATCTAACTAAGTTCTGAACACTATGTCTAAAACACACCCTTTAGAGTCATACAGTGATACAGCAAAGAAACAGATCCTTTAGCCCAACTTGTCCATGGCAACCATGTTTCCCAATTGAACTAGTCCCATTTGCCCGCATTTGCTTCAGATTTTTCTAAACCATTCCTACCTATGTACCCATCCAAATGTCTCATAAATGTTGTAATTGCACTCATCTCTACCATTTTCTCTGGCAGCTCATTCCGTATACACGCCACCTATTATGTGAAAGAGTTGGCACTCCGGACCTTTTAAATTCTTTCCCCTCTCACCTTAAACTAAGCCATCTAGTTTTGGACTCCCCTATCCAAAGGAAAAGATCTTGGCTATTCACCTTATCCATGGCCCTCATGATTTTATAAACCTCTATAATGTCACCCCTCAGCTTCCTAATCTCTAGAGAAAAAGGTCTTAGCCTATCCAGCCTCTCATTATAACAGAAACTTTCAGGGAGAGTTTGTCATTGGATACAAATGTATCATCCTTAAAAATCTTTATTGCACCCGTTTCAATTTAATAACATCCTTCCTCTAGCAGGCCAGCCAGAATTGTACACAGTACTTTAAATGCAGCCTTACCAATATCTTGCATGGCCATATCATGACATCCCAATTCCTGTACTCAATAGTCTGAGGAATGAAGGCAAGCATGCTAAACCTCTTCTTTGCCACCATGTCTACCTCTGGTACAACTTTCAAAGAACTATGTGCCTGAACCCCCAGGTCTCCCTGTTCAACAATACTGCTGAGATATCACAGTAGCTCAGTGGTTAGCACTGCTGCCTCACTGCACCAGGGATCCAGGTTCAATTCCACCCTTGGGTGACTGTGTGGAGTATGCACATTTGGCCTGTATCTGCATGGGTTTCCTCTGGGTGCTCTGGTTTCCTCCCACAGTCCAAAGATGTGCAGGCTAAGTGGATTGGCCATGCTAAATTGCCCATAGTGTTCAGGGATATATCATTAGGTGGGTTATTGGGGGATGAATCTGGGAGAGGTACTCTGAGGTTCGGTGTGGACTTGTTGGGCTGAAGGGCCTATTTCCACACTGTAGGGATTCTATGATTCTACCCAGGGCTCCACCATGAATTGTCTAAGTCCTGCCCTTTGTTTGTTTCACCATAATGCAAAACCTCACATTTACCCCATTAAACTCCATCTGCCATTCCCTAGCCCATTGGCCCAATTGATTAAAAACCCCTTTATAACATTAGACAACCTTCTTCACTGTCAACTACGCCACCAATTTGGATGTCATCTGCAAATCTAATAACCATGCCTGCTAAAATCTCATCCAACTCATTTATATAAATGACAAACAAACATGGATCCAGCACCAATCCCTTCAGAGCACAAGTCATAGACCTCTAGTCTGAAAAATAACTCTCCAGCATAACCCAAGATAACAAAGTGTGAAGCTGGATGAACACAGCAGGCCAACAGCATCTCAGGAGCACAGATGTTCCTTGGCCTGTTGTGTTCATTCAGCTTCACACTTTGTTATCTTGGATTCTCCAGGATCTGTAGTTCCCATTATCTCTCCAACACAACCCTGTCTTCTAACATCAATCCAATTCTGTATCCAATGGCAAGCTGTCCCTGAATCCCAGGTGATCTAACTTTATTAATTAGTTTACCATGTGGAACCCTGTCAAGAGCTTTACTAAAGTCCACGTAGACAATGTCTACCAGTCTGCCTTCATCAATTGTTTTGGCTACATCCTCAAAAACTCAAAGGGTTTGGGTGACAGATTTCCTGTGCACATAGCCATGCTGATTATCCTTAATCTGTCCATGCCTCTCTAAATGCATGTAAATCCTATCTCTCAGAATCCCCTCCAACAACTTACTCACCTTTGATGTCAGACTCACCGGTTTGTTGTACCCAGGCTTCTCCTTTCAGGCTTTCTGAAATAAAGGCACAACATTAGCCATCCTCTAGTCCTCTAGCACCTGACCTGTGACTGCAGGAGATGATGCAAGTATCTCTGCTAGGGGCCCCACAATTTGTTCCCTAACTTCCCATAAATAATGTGCTTTCATGTTTATGTACTGAGGTATTCAATGAACTGATATAATAAGAACTTTGACTTTCCCACTTCTTATGCATTGGACAGCATTGGTGACCTGCTGATCAGATTCCTTGAATTCAGACATCTTTTTGCTGACGTTTTCAATTCTTGAAAGTTAATGAAAACCTCACACTTGCCTTCTGTGTCCACTGCACCATGGTTTTAGGGAGGATTACATCAGACTCATAAAAGTGTCGCTCCTCTTTTTGATTCCTTCAACTTGGACTTCTGCTTAGTTCAATGAACATTTGTTTCTGCATTTTGATAGACAATATTTTTGGCATCCTCAAATTGTTTCACCTCTTTCATTATTGTAGTTCACAGTTGATTGTTAAAGTTCTGATTATGACAGTACTTTGAATGCCTCAGTAAGTAAATGTAAGCACATTATTTGCAAACCTCAGAAGGAAAGCAAAATGAGAGCTTCAGATTGAATCTGTATGATAAAATATATTATCTTTATTTGCTAAATAATAAAGAATAGTTTGTTTCATAAATTTCAAATGCTACCAATAGACTTGGAAGACTTGAAACATATTTTAATTGTCTTAAGAAGTTGTAAGAACTAAAAGAAGCAAGTCTTTTAAATTGAGGAATGTTTAGAGGTGAAAATTGGAAAGATGAAACTGTTGAAGATTTGATAGGAACACTCATTGAAAAGAGGAACAAAAGTGATTAGTTGACAATTTATATGCAAAGTGGTATTCTTTGATTTATGAATTTGGATTTGAATGCACATTTTGAGGTCTTATAGCATATAGAACTTTTGGGGAATTGGCCACATTTATTGAGATTGTGGTCAGACGAGTTATCGCAGTTAGAGATATGAGACATTGATTTCCTACTCCCTTCTTCCTTTATCTCCTTATTTTTCTTCTCCTACTCTTACTCATCTGTTCATTATAGATCTGGTGGCAAGACTGTCCTGTCATGATGGTGCCTTTGTGCAGCATACAGCAGACTACCAAAACCTGATGCGCTCTGTCAGATACCTCAGGATAGTCCACAGCATTCTGATCAGTGGAAGAAATGTTTCAGTACATCCACAGTCTGCTCAATCATACTTTGTCTGTTGGCATATTTTCATTGTATGCATGCTGCCCAAGCTTTAAACACTGGAGTCATAAGCCCTATTGTCAAAGGGCAATCCTCATAATCCAATAGCCAGTATTCCAGATTGTCACAATAGCTGAAAGGCAGATGGCATAGCAGACCACTATTGAATGAAAGCAAACACGACTACTGCTAGGATACAAAATTTAGCTTGCATGAATTCTTATGTATGGATGCAGACCAGTTGGACTTTGATGGAGTCAAGTCTCTTCGGTTGAAGTACTTTTTAGGTTTGAAATATGGTATCCAAAAGCAATTGTATCTGATTGGTACTTGAGGAAAACTGCAAACAGCGCAAAGCTGATGGTTTGCTCTGCTTGCTTCCCTCTGCCAATAAAGAATGAAATATGTGATAATGGGAATTGCAGATGCTGGAGAATCCAAGATAACAAAGTGTGGTGCTGGATGAACACAGCAGGCCAAGCAGCATCTCGGGAGCACAAAAGCTGACGTTTTGGGCCTGGACCCTTCATCGGAGAGAGAACTGGAATAAATAGGGAGAGAGGGGGAGGCGGACCGAAGATGGAGAGAAAAGAAGATAGGTAGAGAGGAGAGTATAGGTGGGGAGTTAGGGAGAGGACAGGTCAGTCCATGGAAGATGGACAGGTCAAGGAGGCGGGATGAGGTGGTAGATAGGAAATGGAGGTGCGGCTTGAGGTGGGAGGAAGGGATGGGTGAGAGGAAGAACGGGTTAGGGAAGCAGAGACAGGCTGGGCTGGTTTTGTGATGCAGTGGGGGGAGGGGAAGAACTAGGCTGGTTTAGGGATGCAGTGGGGGAAGGGGAGATTTTGAAGCTTGTGAAGTCCACATTGATACCATTGGGCTGCAGGGTTCCCAAGCGGAATATGAGTTGCTGTTCCTGTAACCTTCAGGTGGCATCATAGTGGCACTGCACGAGGCCCATGATGGACATGTCATCTGAGGAATGGGAGGGGGAGTTGAAATGGTTTGCGACTGGGAGGTGCGGTTGTTTATTGCAAACTGAGCGGAGGTGTTCTGCAAAACGGTCCCCAAGCCTCCGCCTGGTTTCCCCAATGTAGAGGAAGCCACACCGGCTGCAATGGATACAATATAATCACATTGGCAGATGTGCAGGTGAACATCTGCTTGATCTGGAAGGTCATCTTGGGACCTGGTGAGGGAGGAGGTGTGGGGGCAAGTGTAGCACTTCCTGTGGTTGCAGGGGAAGGTGCCGGGTGTGGTGGGGTTGGAGGGCAGTGTGGAACAGACAAGAGAGTCGCGGAGAGAGTGGTCCCTCCGGAAGGCAGACAAGGGTGGGGATGGAAAAATATCTTGGGTGGTGGGGTCGGATTGTAGATGTTGGAGGATGATGCATTGTATCCGGAGGTGGTTGGGGTGGTATGTGAGAATGAGGGGGATCCTCTGGGGACGGTTGTGGTGGGGGCGGGGTGTGAGGGATGTGTTGCGGGAGACGCGGTCAAGGGTGTTCTCGACCACTGCGGGGGTAATGTTGCTGACCTTGAAGAACGTGGACATCTAGGATGTGCGGGAGTGGAATGCCTCATCCTGGGAGCAGATGCAGCGGAAGTGGAGGAATTGGGAATAGGGGATGGAATTTTTGCAGGAGGGTGGGTGGGAAGAGGTGTATTCTAAGTAGCTGTGGGAGTCAGTGGGCTTGAAATGGACATCAGTTTCTAGCTGGTTACCTGAGATGGAGACTGAGAGGTCCAGGAAGGTGAGGGATGTGTTGGAGATGGCCCAGGTGAACTTGAGGTTGGGGTGGAAGGTGTTGGTAAAGTGGATGAACTGTTTAAGCTCCTCTGGGGTGCAAGAGGCGGCGCCGATACAGTCATCAATGTAACAGAGAAAGAGGTGGGGTTTGGGGCCTGTGTAGGTGCGGAAGGGGGACTGTTCCACGTAACCTACAAAGAGGCAGGCATAGCTTGGGCCTATGCGGGTACCCATGGCCACTCCCTTTGTCTGTAGGAAGTGAGTGGAATTGAAAGAGAAGTTGTTGAGGGTGAGGACTAGTTCGGCTAGGCGGATGAGGGTGTCGGTGGAGGAGGTTTGGTTGGGCCTGTGGGACAGGAAGAAGCGGAGGGCCTTGAGGCCATCTGCATGAGGAATACAGGTGTAAAGGGACTGGACGTCCATGGTGCAAATGAGGTGTTGGGGGCCAGGGAATTGGAAGTCCTGGAGGAGGTGGAGGGCGTGGGTGGTGTCACGGACGTATGTGGGGAGTTCCTGGGCCAAAAAGGAGAAAATGGAGTCCAGATAGGTGGAGATGAGTTCGGTGGGGCAGGAGCAGGCTGAGACAATGGGTCGACCAGGGTAGACAGGTTTATGGATTTTTGGGAAGGAGATAGAAACAGACCAAGGTGTTGGGGAACAATGAGGTTGGAGGCTGTGGGTGGGAGGTCCCCTGAGGCGATGAGGTCATGGATGGTTGTGGAGATGATGGGTTGGTGCTTGTGGGTGGGGTCATGATCAAGGGGGCGGTAGGAGGAGGTGTGGGAGAGTTGGCGTTTGGCCTCGGCGATGTAGAGGTCAGTGCGCCATACTAACACTGCACCACCCTTGTCTGCGGGTTTGATGGTGAGGTTGGGGTTGGAGCGGAGGGCTGCCCATTCTGCAGGGGAGAGGTTGGAGTGGCTGTGAGGGGTGGAGAGGTTGAGGTGGTTGATGTCTCGACGGCAGTTGGAGATGAGGAGGCCTGGGGGTGGTGTCCAGGAAGAGGAATTGTGTTGGAGGCGGGTGAAGGGGTCAGTGGAGGGAGGGTTAGTAGAATGAAATATATTCAGTTGACTTGGAAAGCAGAATCTGAGTGAGCACCCTCATGCCACAGTGGGCAGCAAAATGATTGGTGCTGCAAATATTGTCAGTTTCAGCTTACAGAAAGTATAAATATTGTCTTTTTATTTTCCTGTAGTTTTGATTGTGGGCTGAAATGGGAAAATAGCTGTTTGAAAAACCAAGGATTGTTGAGGGATTGCAGCAGTTTTTGGAAGCAAGTAAGCTGACAGTCACTGTTCGTACTGTTTACACAGCTTTGTTCAAGCAATAGAAGGCTGTTTGAATATGAACTGGAGCTAAGGGCTGTGTAAAAACGGAGTCAGCCAGCATCCAGTAGCTAATTTGTTTATGGACTAGTGACCAGCTACCAACAACAAAGGTCTTTTGGCTGCCAAAGCCAATTGGCTCCTTGGTGGCTCCTTGTCTGTACGAGAGTGTGTCAGAGTTTGTAAAGGGATTGGAATTTTGACTTGTAGAGTTACGCGCTGACATTTCACAATGTTTCTTTACCCGTAGCTACAGTTTATTTGTTTGTAATAGACAATTTTTGTTATGTACAGAAATCTACTCCAAGCTTTGTCCACTAGGGCACAAAGAACAGATAAACTGCGAAATTCTTTATACTTTTCAAAATCTTTTACTACTGTGATGATTTTGAGAATAGTGGCTTTGAGTTTGTGATATATCCTAATAAGGTATAACAAACATAATTCATAATGGTTTTGACCTTAATAGCCACTGGCAGTGCTGTCCTTGCCCTGCAGACTGAGGTAAAGTAAAACTATGCGAGAGCCTCAAAAACAGAAGTTGCTGGTAAAACTCAGCAGGTCTGGCAGCATTTGTGAACAAAAAAATCACAGGTCCAGTGACCACAATAGCCTCTGTTTTTTAGAACTTGTTCTACAAAACCTTCACCGAGTGACCTTTTTTCACCAATTAAAAGAACATTTAAGAAGCAGCACCTATCAGAGGCAGTTCAATAATAATAAAAGGGAAGGGTAACGTGAGGAAGTGATTTAAAATAAGTGGAGTTTGAGGGGAAAATAATGCACTCCAACAGCAGCGATGCCCACTTCTTTTAAAGGCATTGGTTGACACTGCATGCTTCCTCTCTAAAGACACTCAGGTGGGGACGTAGCCAGGGAAGAGGGGCAGACAGTTGGAAACAATGGCTCCCTGGATCTGTTGATAGCTACTTTGACCGGTCTCAAGAGCAAGACCAGCAAGACCACCAACTTAAACTTGGTGTCAGAGACAGGGCGGTGCACAGCAAACAGGGAGACAATGCAATAGGACAGCCAAAAATCAGGGACAACCACAGGTCTGTGTCATGGACAGTACATAGATCTGTGTATAATATTATTTCCCTTTTTAAAGGTCCTCATGTTGGAAGGTTCTGCAGCCCCTTCCCTCAGAGGTCAAATAGTTTAATCTGCCCTATGGGGATGTGGTTGCAGCTATTTTCTTTCCCATTTGAGCACTTATAGTTTCCATCACAATTAAACTTGACAGCCGACTCTCTTTGGCTATTGGCTTCCAGTCCGTGTCTCCAAGTGGTAGTGAGGCTCTGGGCCATCGTCTGCTAGCCATTCCAATAAGACTCATAGGTTTTGCACCTTGCCAGGTTCCTGCCAACCTATCTGTGTAAGCCTGCAACAAAACAGAAATTGTTGGTGAAACTCAACATCTAATAAAGAGTCATTGGGCTTGAACATTAACTCTGCTTTCTGTTCATAGATGCTGCCAGGTCTACTGAGTTTTGTCAGCAATTTCTGGGCTTTTTTCCATTTTCTACAGTATCCACAGTTCTTTGTTTTATTATACAAACCTGCAGCTGCTCACCTGTCCATCCCCCATCACTCCCATCCCAGCGACTGGCATATGGGGTTACTATGCCAGGTGTGGGGCTCTTGTGGTGCAGCTATAGTGTCCGTAACTGTGAGCCAGGAATCCCAAGTTTAAGTCCCATTTACTCCAGAGGTGTGCAATAACATCTTTGAGCAGGTTAATTAGAAAATATCTACCATGCCAGCTGTGGTGACACATGTGGAAATGCCACTCTCCTGTATTAACCCAACCCATCTATGCTTAACTTTATCCCTCCTTACAAATGCTTTCTTCCCATCCTCCTTCACATTTGCTATACCCCTCCTTGCAACCTGCAGCCTCCAATCCTGAAGAATAGATTCCTGAATCTCCTTTCCATGACAGTGGTTCTCCCTTGTCCACCCACATCCATCTTTACCCTTGATTTCTGACAAACTGACCATTGGCACGGTGGCTCAGTGGTTAGCACTGCAGACTCTCAGCGCCAGGGACGCGGGTTTGATTCCAGCCTTAGGTAACTATCTGTGTGGAGTTTGCACATTCTCCGAGTCAGTGTGGGTTTCCTTCGGGTGCTCCGGTTTCCTCCTACAGTCCAAAGATGTGCAGGCTAGGTGAATTGGCCATGCTAAATTTCCCATAGTGTTCAAGGGTGTGTGGGTTATAGGGGGATGAGTCTGGGTGGGATGCTTCAAGGGACGGTGTGGACTTGTTGGGCCAAAGGGCCTGTATCCACACTGTAGGGAATCTAATCTAATGTGACTTCACAGCCCCACCCAATAAGTGCCCAAACGTCTGACTGGTTGCGGTTTATCTGTTTGTGTAGGTGTGTGAGGTTTAGATGGAGGATCAACCATGATCATACTAAACTGCGAAGTGGGTTGGAAGAGTGGAATGGCCTACTCCTGCTTCTGTTGTCCATATTTCTAGAAGAATATGTAATGAAATTTAACGTAATATTCATGATTTTACAAAATCTACTTAGATTCCAAATTCAGTGTTTTCCTTTAAATTGTTAGACTTTAATGAGTGCTGAAGATGAGTAGACTCTTAGCAATAACTTGAGATTTCCAGAAAGAAACACATTTTTGGGAACAGATGTCCGAGCCTTAAATAAATTCCTAGGAAAGGATTAATTCATAGCAGCCTCCATGATTCAAATGAGACATTCAGCAAAAACACACAAAAATATTGAGGATTCAAATGTCTCAGCAATGCAAGATTGCCCAGTTTCAGACTGAAAATCTCAATGCAAAATGAGAATCATAACTGAAAGAAATGAAGACAGTGATTCCTTGGAAATCAATACAAATAACAGGAATTAGAGAACTACAATGAAATATTGAACCACATAACCTGAGGAATGGTCAACTAGTGTCTTAGATGCAACTCAAAATTACCAGTATATAATTAATTGTACTAAATGAACATAGGAAGAGGAGTAGGGCTGTTCAGCCCATCTAGTCTGTTCCACCATTCAATGAGATGGTGGATCATCTGTATATCTGCTATTGGCTCATAGCCTTTAATACCTTTGCTTAACATAATTTTATCTACCTCAGGTTTAAAATCAACAACTAATCCTACATCCACTGCCATTATTGGAAGATAGTTCCAAACATCCACAGCCCTTTGTGTGTAGAAGTGCTTCCTAATATCTCTTCTGAATTCTTTGGCCCTAATTCTCAGAGTATGCCCCAGTTCTAGAATCCCCAATCAGTAAATTGGTTAAGTTGTTATCTAGAATAGGAATTTTAGAATTCTACATTCTTAAGTTTTTCGGAATGACAATGTGCTGAAACATCCTTACTTTGAGAAAATTCTCTATGATAAAAGCTGAAAGAAAATAGGGTATGGAACTCAAGACAATTGTTTTTGGAACTTGGTGGGTTTACAGTTTACACCATACAAGTACTCCTTTAATAAGACCTAAATTGCCGAATGACAATATTAAGCAAGTATTATTGGTTTCAGGAGATAAGAGTTTAAAGGAAAAAAGGCTAATTTTCTTAAAGCTGCAGTTTGAGATCCCCGTGTACAATAACATATAGCAAAGAGAAGATAATAATAGCCATCAAGGTAATGAGGAAATGGAGAGGAACCAGACTGGGGACTTTATCTAAATTCTGAACTGATAATGGTGGTGAGGTGTTGGAATTTGTCATTTCCTATGAATTTAAGAACATGTATGAAAAAAACTTTGTGGTCATGAAAACAACAGTGAAATGCCCCTTTAGTCATGGAGGGTGGAATTTTCCCAAACTCTGAATGACATGGACCCTGGTGAGAAAATTGGGGAAATTTAGAGTTTTTCAGCCAGAGCTCCTTCATTGGGGTCAGAAATCAAACAACACCAGGTTATAGCCCAACGAGTTTATTTGAAAACATAAGCTTTCGTAGTATGAGATAATGGGAACTGCAGATGCTGGAGAATTCAAGATAAAAACGTGTGGAGCTGGTTGAACACAGCAGGCCAAGCAGCATCTTAGGAGCACAAAAGCTGATGTCTGATGAAGGGTCTCGGCCGGAAACATCAGCTTTTGTGCTCCTAAGATGCTGCTTGGCCTGCTGTGTTCAACCAGCTCCATACTTTGTTATCTCGCTTTCATAGTCTGGCTCCTTCTTCACCTATTAGTGACAGAGATGACATCAGACACCAGTTATAAGCAAAACATCAAAGAGCCATCGAACTGATGCAAATATATTGAACAAACCTAAGATGATTGTTAAATCTTTAATCAGTTAGATGCAGGTTTTGATTGACTAATGTGCAAATCCCAGAATTGCTTTCAAGTCACTGTCCTGAGATAACTAAAGGTTTTATTGGTACACTAGAGGTGACATTTCAGTTCAGACAATGCAATTTCGGTGTGAGGCTTTGTTTAGAATCTGTCTGTTTTTTAACTTGGAGTCAAACTGATATTATTTCCAAAATACGAATTTATAAAATGCCACATTGACTGTGTACAGATTATATACTTTTTGAACAAAATGGAATGTATTTGCAATTACAAACCTGTGTGTGTGTCTGATGCCACCTGAAGAAGGAGTGAGACTCCAAAAGTTTGTTTTCAAATAAACCTGTTGATCTATAACCTGGTGACATATAATTTTTGACCTTGTCCACCCTAGTCCAACACTGGCACCTCGACAGCTTGATTTTAAGTTCAAAGATCCCATTTTCCAAGCAAGGGTTGGACATTGAGATGAGATTTTTGCTAATGAGCACTAAAAACCTATTTGCACGGATTGTGAGTCATTATCAACTTCATTACGACTAAATCTCACCTTATAATATGCAGTTTTCAAATTTCTCACTAGAAAAATAGAAACTAGATGCCAAGATTTCTCAACATGACAGTTGAAGTGGTAACCTGGCACTCCAGTTCACTGTTTGCTCCTCGGGACCTCTATCTTGGACACACAAAATTAACATCTCAGGGCATAGTTCATTGGCAGAGCTGCATGCATCCCATGTCCATAAACATGAGTATCCCACACATACCGGACTTATCACGTCTTTATGGTACATCTCCAATCCACTATGGTTCTGCACTTCAAGGCTGCACTTGAAGCACACCAGCATTTCTCATTGTAATGCCGCTACAGGGACATTTTACACACAGGGATGGGCACGTGTATCGTGGATTAGACACAGTGCATATCGGAAACCCATGCTTGCTTTCCTGGTTCTCACTCGCTTCGAGCCTCCTTGAATAATAACAGCATCTCTGCTTTGTCTTCTTGCAAACTTCAGGTAGTATCATTGTGGCACTGCAGGAAGCCCAGAACTAACAGGCTCAAAGTACTTCTGAGATAACTAGGTGCAGAACTGGATGAAAACAGCAGGCCAAGCAGCATCAGAAGCAGGAAGGCTGATGTTTTGGGCCTAGACCCTTCTTCAGAAATGGGTGAGGGGAAGGGGGTTCTGAAATAAATAGGGAGAGAGGGTGAGGCAGATAGATGATGGATAGAGGAGAAGATAGGTGGCGAGGTGACAGACAGGTCAAATAGGCAGGAATGGAGCCAGTAGAGGTGAGTGTTGGAGGGAATAGGTCAGTCCAGGGAGGACGGACAGGTCAAGGGGGTGGGATGAGGTTAGTACGTAGGAGATGGGGGTGGGAGGATGAGATAGGTGGGAGGAAGGACGGTTTAGGGAGGTGGGGATGAGCTGGGCTGGTTTTGGGACACGGTAGAGGGAGGGGAGATTTTGACACTGATACTATTGGGCTGCAGGGTTCCCAAGCAGAATTTGAGTTGCTGTTCCTGCAACCTTTGGGTAGCACTGTTGCGGCACTACAGGAGGTCCAGGATGGACATGTCGTCTGAGGAATGAGAGGGGGAGTTGAAATGGTTTGCAACTGGGAGGTGCAGTTGTTTAGTGCTCCCTACAGACAAAGGGGGTGATCATGGGTACCCACATGGGCCCAAGCTATGCCTGCCTCTTCGTAGGTTATGTGGAATAATTCCTCTTCCACACTTACTGACCCTAAACCCCACCTCCTTCTCCGTTACATTGATGACTGTATCGGTGCCGCCTCATGCTCCCACAAGAAGCTCGAACAGTTCATTCACTTCACCAGCACCTTCCATCCCAACCTTAAGTTCACCTGGACCATCTCTAATACCTCCTCTCTCTCTCTCTTTTCTGTACATCTCTGGCAACCACCTAGAAATCGAAATCCATTTAAAGCCCACCGACTCCTAAAGCTACCTAGAATACACCTTCTCCCACCCACCTTCCTGCAAAAAATGACATCCCCTATTCCCAATTCCTTCGCCTCCTTCGCTGCATTTGCTCCCAGGATGAGGCATTCCACTCCCGTACGTTCAGATGTCCTCATTTTTCAAGGACCGCAACTTCCCAATCAGTGGCTGAGAACACCTTCAACCATGTCTCCTCCATTTCCCACAACTTATCCCTCACACCCCATCCCTGCAATAGCAACCAAAAGAATCCCCCGCATCCTCACGTACCACCCCATCGACTTCCAGATCCAACGAATGATCCTCCAACATTTTTGCCATCTGAACTCCAACCCCACCACCAAAGACACTTTTTTCCCTCCCCACCCTTATTAGATTTCTGGAGGGACCACTCTGTTTGGGACTCCCTTCTCCCCTCCAGTCCCACCACACCCGGCACTTTTCCCTGCAACTGCAAGAAGTGCTACACCTGCCCCTACACCTCCCCCCTCACCACCATTCCAGGCCCCAAAAAGACTTTCCACATCAAACAGATGTTCACCTGCACATCTACTAATGTGCTATACTGCATCTGCTGTTCCCGTTGTGACCCCCTCTACATTGGGGAAACCAAGCGGAGGCTTGGGGACCACTTTGCAGAACACCTACACTCGGTTCACAATAAATAACTACACTTCCCAGTCGCAAACCATTACAACTCCCCCTCTCATTCCTCAGTCAACATGTCCATCCTGGGCTTCCTGCAGTGCCACAATGATACTACCCGAAGTTTGCAGAAACAGCAACTCATATTCTGATTGGGAACCCTGCAGCCCAATGTTATTCACGTGGACTTCACAAGATTCAAAATGTCCCTTCACCCTAGCACATCCCAAAACCAGCCCAGCTCGTCCCCACCTCCCTAACCTGTTCTTCCTCCCCCCACCCCCATCTCCTACCTACTAAGCTCATCCCACCCCCTTGACCTGTCCGTCCTCGCCGGACTGACCTATCTCCTCCCTACTTCCCCACCTACACTCACCTCTACTGGCTCCATCGCTGCCTCTTTGACCTGTCTGTCTCCTCTCCACCTACGTTCTCCTCTATACATCTTGTATCTGCCTCCACCTTCTCCCTATTTATTTCAGAACCCCCTTCCCCTCCCCCACTTCTGAAGAAGGGTCTAGGTCCAAAACGTCAGCCTTCCTGCTCCTCTGATGCTGCTTGGCCTGCTGTGTTCATCCAGCCCTGCACCTTGTTATCTCAGATTCTCCAGCATCTACAGTTCCTGCTATCTCTCAAAGTACTTCTACAAGGCAAAGCAGGACAGCGTAAAGTCAAACTCAGGCAATTTGTCATGGTTGTCAACAGACAACAATCATCTGTCACGGGGTTTGACACACTGCTGTACGGCACCAAGCAATGTCAATCTCATACCTGCACTGTGTGCCAAAGCATTTGCTGTAGCCACATTGGATGTGCTTTCACCAGATGGCAAGTTACAATGTTTAAGGAGAGTAATCATCAGTAAGGTCAAGGGAGCTACACTTTGGCCACAGGGTCAAGTCATACTAAATCAAGGACAATGATCAATATCAGTCCAGGGTCTTGCGCATGGTCAGTTGCCACTGAGGGCTCAGGATCCTTGCCTTGCAGGGGTTCAGAATGCAAGTGTCAGGACTTGCACTTTTGTTGGCTTTTTCTCCTGGAGTGAGATAATCTTACCTGCTGGAAGAAATATTTTATAGGTTTCTTTGATCTTTTAGCAATATCTATCAGTTATAAAATTCAATTGCTTGCAAAGCTGCATTTTGACCCATTGAAAAAATGTAAAAGGGGCATATTTTTGAAAAGTCGGGATATAGTAGGGAACCTCTGAAAGTTATACAAGCATGTTTGTGGGTTGGCTGTTGCAGCAAGGATATGACATTTCTCAAATAGGTTCCCTCCACCTGAAAGTCGGCTGCATTCAGCTTAAAGAAGACCCAGAAATTTTCTCCTGATATCACAAAAAGGAACATCTTTATGCATCTTTTGCATCTTTATGATACAAGTTGAAGTTTTTTGGAGATGTTCCACAGAATTTTAGGGATATGTGATAGATAAAATAAAAGGAATTTAAGATTAGAAACCAGTTTGTTCTGTTTGACCGAACAGTGAAACTGGTTGTGCGCTCAAAATAGATCCAATGTCAGTTATGACATATCAGAACTGAATATTATGATGAACTATGCTATGAAAATTACTGGTAAAGATTCCTGAGAGCAAATAAGATTTTAAAAAGAAACAACAACTGTGGACGCTGTAAATCTGAAACAAACGCAGAAATTGCTTGAGAAATTCAGCAGGTCTGACAGTGTCTGTGGAGAGTAAACCAAGTTAACATCTTGCGTCCAGGTTTTGAAGAAGGGTCAGTGGACTCAAGCCATTAACTCCATTTTATTTACTGAGGTGTTGTCAGACCTGCAAAGTTAAATATGTCAATCAACTTGATTGTAATTAGAGTACAGCACGGTGTATCACATTCTTTATGGGAAAGTATCATGAATATTGTCAGTTTGTCTCAGAAGGCAAGAAAATAAAAGTGTAATTAAAGGTACCTTAGATGCTGAAACATTGTTGCTAGTAGAAGCTATTGATAGAGTGTATTTATCCAATAGTCTTAAGTAAATCTTATAGAAGGGGCAATTGGGAAAAATAATTGCGCATTAAAAGTTATGTAGTCAACTGTTCTATTGGGACAAAATGATCGGATTGAGCTCTCTAGGATAAAGAAAATGTTAGAAAGGAAAGAGTTCCAAGATAAAGTAGATACTTTCTATATCCCTACTGGAACATGAATCCAGATCTCCTAGCTTAAAGGTAGGGACACTATCACTCCACCACAACAGGCCTAAGTTGTACAGCCTGTACCTTAGAATTCTCAATCAAACATTGGGAGAGTTGTATTTATTTTACTCAACTTGTTCAGTCATGCCATTACACACTGCTCGAAGGTGGAACCTGAACCCAGACATCCTGGCCCACTGCACCACAAGAACTCCTAGAGAGAACTCCTCTCATAATTAAGCCCAGGCCTACTCATGTTATTCTACAAATCACCCAAAGCAGAAATCGTACCTGTACACCAACAAGCCTACTACAAAACCTTGTTTCCAAAATCATCTGTTGTCAGTCTATTCCACAAAAGATGATGCTTGCTCTAAGAAATAATTGGGAATGCTTGAAGAGGGAGCCAGGTGGAATGTTGAGTTGTAAACAAAAAGAAAATAATTTAATTTTGTTTGGGTTGTTCTGTAATTAATCATGCTACTTTTTTTGTTCAAGAAAGAAAGAGGAATATAGGAGGTTGATTGTATTACATGGAAAATGCCAAAAATAATAATTTTGTTACTGACTGGTTGGTTGTATTATTAGGTGACATACACAGTAAGTAAAATGTAATTTTGTTTAATTTTCACATTTTTTAGTTCAAGGATCATTTCTTTAAAGAGAAGTAAGGAATCTGTTAAAAGAACAAACAGTTAAATAGGATACCTGTAAAGGAAAAATAGAGTTAACGTTTCGGGTCCGGTGACCCTTGCTCGGTTTTTTTTCGGGTTTTTAAATAGGATAGGCCTACCCTCCCTCTAGATATTTTCCCAATCAACCTGTTCAGAGTTGTTTTTAAACACCTCTGGAGAAGGTGAGAGTGGAGGTGTTCCACACAGTAGTCACCCTGTCTGCATGTGGTCTCACCAATTTAAAGAAGAATGTGATGTGAATAGCAAATGCTTGGAACTGAATTGACGCCTTGTAATGCTTAATATCTGCCTGGCTATTCATCTCACCAAAGATCTATTTCCCTTCATAATCAGTGTGAAATACTGACTAGATGGAAAACTCTTAACTAATTGGTCATCTCTTTGCCAAAACTAAACTAAACTGATCTCTTAAGATTTACATGATCTACAATTTGCAGATTATCTTCACCAGATTTGAGAGTCACTCCTGATATTGTTAGGGCTGCCCAAGGCTGAAGCAGCATAAAATGCTGTAAGTGGTTCTCAGTTGCACTAAAATGGTCAAGGAAGATTTTTAGATGAAACAGCAGCTTGCATAGTTTGATGTTTAAAGTTAAAGTATAAGCTAGAATAAGCCTTCATAGAAGGAATATACCCAAGGTAACAAGGTTATAAGGTTACAATAATGAACAAAAGGTCTTTAAAATGCATATAAAAGTGTCCTCTTGAATAAGAAGCAGAAAATGCAGCCTCTGCTTGCACAGATACAGTTTGATAAGGAATATCCTTGAGAAATGCTGATAGAAACCTTCATATGGGCTGATCCAAAGGTATCGATCATGAGATGGGAGGGAAGGATGTGCCAAATCAGTTAGGACCCCCATGAAATTTTAGCTTAAAAAAAAATGGAGTTTTAAGATATTATGGGAATTAATTGCATTCCCATGAATGTTTAGTCCAGGACACGTAGGAGAAACCCTTTGCTGTTAGCAGGGGAGTAGTGAATCATTGGCATAGGAGCTAAAGCCTGGAATGTTGTTAAGATGTATTGTGAAGGCCCAAGGATAAATGACAAGGGGGTCTAGTAAACATCACGATCATGGGATGACCTAAAGCTGTCCTCACACTGATCGCACAGTCACATGATTAACCTGACTGTATGTGTATATAGTCAATTGGTAATATGACTGGCTTGTAACAATCAAAGGCAGGCTAAAAGCAAATTTATAAAAAATGTATGTTTCCCTTTGTTCAGTGGAGAAGTCCCTGCACTGCTAGTGGCTTTCTCCCCACTGGTATAAAACAATAAACTCTTTCATGTTTGAAGTGGACCTGGGTGTCAAGTGGTTCATTTGGGCATTCTGCTCAATCAACATATTTAATTCTGCATAAATGCCTGTCCCTGAATGGTGACAATTACAGTCACATATCAACCTAGACCTAGTCAGCCAAATGTTCTACCCCTATGAACGTATACTACAGGACAAATTCTGGAATATTTTCCGTATCTTGAGATCACCTTCTACAAAAGACCATTATTGAAAAGGATTAGCTGCGCTAACTCAATTTTTATAAGCTACAGTTGTAAGAGGTTGACAACAAAGATCTCCACAAGCCAACAAAGTTTCTAATCTAGAGAGCATTTGTCGTTACTACAGTCTTATACCGCAGTACGATCTGAGCAGGCATCTACTGCACATGGGAGGACCATTGAAAAAACAATAGTGTCCTTCATGGAGTCAGATTCACTCTTTTATAAAATCAACTTCAATGGATTGCCATTGTGTCTGGTGTCCCAACACTGTATCCTCTATCATGTCCTACTCTTCAAACTCTCAAATGGCCAAAGTTCTAGGAAAAACCAAGGAAAATGCTTCAAAGACTGTTTAAAATTCTCTAAGCAAAGTAACATTGACTTAAACAAAGAGCAAGAGCTTGCTCCCAATCATTCAGAATGAAAACCATTTTGTCTATCAAGCTGCATCGTACTTTCAGTCCTAAAATTTTGATGACATATTGCAGCAGTAAACAAAGAAAGAAAGGATGCAAATCCTATATCCTATGATCTGTCAGGAAATTTTGACTCATGCTTTCAAAGATCTGCAAGTCAAGAATTGGCCTACCCAATAACACAGGCAGAAATCCACAGACTTGAGAATATTCATATTCAAGTCAAAGGACAACCCACACCTTAATCCTGCTCTGAAGCTGCAACTGCAGCTCTAACTAACAGGTGGGAGATTTCAGCCAGCCTGCTTTTGGTGAACAGGTGATGCCTCATGTACTGCTCCTCACTGAAGTCTAGGTATAATTAGTTTTCTGCTAAAGCGCTTTGGCTTCTTCTCCTTCATCTTCCAGTTACCTGTCTGCTCTATGCCATTTTATGAATTCTCCCTCTTGCGTTGTACACCAAGAAAGATGAAGAATGCCGTCCCCGTGTTAGGGAACAAGTATTCTTTTTGAGTCCTTCTACTTATGTAACACCACTCCCTGCAGGCTTTAGCAATATTAAAGAACTGTAGATACCACTGAATACTTTGACAATATTAGCAGCAGCCACTGGAAAACAATTAGCAACTAATCTGAAAGTGGTTGATTATCCTTTTTTAAAAAGCACTAGTGGAAGGCAGGTCCTTCCTATTCCTGGATGTATGTCTAACTGTGCCAATTAACTAGAATATTGAGCTTTTATATGCCACAGATGGCATAAAATCAGTATTACATATTGATTAACATCACGGCCTGCTTACTGTTGATTTGAGGGGGTTTGCATTCACTTTTATTTATAGGTATACGATGTCAAGGAATTGCAGCAAATTTCTGATATTTTATTGAATTTGTTAAGAAGCAGCAGCTTAAACATGATGCTTTAGTTAATCAGCTAAGAAAAGTATACAAACGTGACATTTAGGGATGGTTCACTGAATGTAGGGGGCAAACAGATTGACAGCACGGAATATGTTGGTCTCATTTGTTGTGAAGTTGAGTAAAGTACTTTAGGATTGGGAGGCAGGAAGTTAGAATTTGGTGATTGTAAAATGCTAGGGGAGGAAAGCATTGAGTGGTCCCTTTAAAAGATTAGGTGCTTTTTCTGTGCTTAACAATTTAAAAAGGATGTCTGTGAACAGCAGCTTGAAAGTTTACAAGTACACGGCACTGGAATTGAAACATTTGTATCAAAAGGCCATACAGTTAGCAGGCCAAGCTGCAGTTTTTACCAAGCCAACAAGTTTCTGAGTTTAGCAAATCAATTTGAACAAGGCACTCAGATACCAGAAGCATATTACATTTAAGCATATGATTTTGATGACCTAGGACGAACCTTTATTGTAAGAAATATTGTTATGACATCAAGGATATAAAAGAAGGGGGCAGTTGGACAAAGACTCCATAACTAACTGCCATCCACCAGAGCTAGCCACCCTCAGCTCTCAACAGAAAATCACGGACTCTCTCAACCTCATCAATGTCTTGGAGAAATCACCAACTAAATAACAAAGGTACCAATGGCACACAAGTTAATATTCCTGACAGAAGAGTTGACAGAGAAGGCATTCCTGACAGAAAAATTGATGGCGAAGGCACAGAACATTCCAAAAGACACATAACCTGGCTGTAATTTCAAGAAACTGCATGTTTTTTATATAAGTGGTACTTGTATTAATTGGAACAGCACACCATGAGAATCAGAGATAATAGGAACTGCAGACGGTGGAGAATCCAAGATAACAAGGTGTAGAGCTGGATGAACACAGCAGGCCAAGCAGCATCTAGAGTAGGAAAGCTGACGTTTTGGGCCTAGACCCTTAATCTTGCTTTATTCAGGAGTAACTGGTAATTAGGAGTGAATTCTTTCTGGTTGTTAATAGTTTAGTTAATTTGCTCACTGTTAGAGCTAGATATTGTTATTTGTCAATTTTAAGTCCCTAAGTGCAGGGATTTATTTTATTTAATCATTAGAGGTTGCTGAAAAGCAGGTTAGACCTCTTTCCACACTCCTTAACAGATTAAAAGTGAGTTGTTCCTCTTTGGGTAACAAAGTGTGGGCCTGGATGAACACAGCAGGCCAAGCAGCATCTCGGGAGCACAAGAGCTGACGTTTTGGGCCCAGATCCTTCATCCGAGAGGGGGATGGGGAGAGGGTTCTGAAACAAATAGGGAGAGAGGGGGAGGCAGACTGAAGATGGATAGAGGAGAAGATAGGTGGAGAGTAGAGTAGAGGTGGGGAAGTAGGGAGGGGATAGGTCAGTCTGGGGTGGACAGACAGGTCAAGGGGGCGGGATGAGGTTAGTAGGTAGGAAATGGAGGTGCGGATTGAGGTGGGAGGAGGGGATAGGTGAGTAAGAATAGGTTAGGGAGGCGGGGACGAGCTGGGCAGGTTTTGGGATGCAGTGGGGGAACAGGAGATTTTGAAGATTGTGGCTGGCTTTGGGATGTAGCGGGGGACCTCAGCCTCCCTAACCTGTTCTTCCTCTCACCCATCCCCCCCCTCCCACCTCAAGCCGCACCTCCATTTCCCACCTAGTAACCTTATCCCACCTCCTTGACCTGTCCGTCCTCCCCGGACTGACCTATCCCCTCCCAACCTCCCCACCTACATTCTCCACTCCACCTATCTTCTCCACTATCCATCTTCGGTCCGCCTCTCCCTATTTATTTCAGAACCCTCTCCCCATCCCCCTCTCTGAAGGATCTAGGCCTGAAACGTCAGCTCTTGTGCTGTGTTCTTCCAACCCCACACTTTAGATGCTGGAGAATCCAAGATAACACAGTTCCATTATCTCTGCTCCTCTTTGGGTGTTTAGGTTTTAGTTCTTGGGGGGGTGGAGTAAACCTCCACTTTATAACACATTAAGCTTGGTATGGTGACACACTGCTGTCTAGCCAAGGTGTTAGTGAACTCTACCCCCTGGGTCTGCCTCATCTTCTTCTCATCTATTTTTCATCTGCCGAATAAGGTTGACTTGATGAAGACTGACCTCTAGCAATCACCCAATGAGAATTGTTGGTTTCAATGTCAGCTTGATGAGTACCTCCCAAAAATTATTCCCCTCTGCTCTGAGGACTTATTGTTATATCATATTTCCAGCGGCAAGTAACCTAAGATGTGTCAGTCAATTGTTGGAACCCCTTTAGCCAATGGCCATTGAAATAACTCCATAAAGGCCAGTATCCCATTACCAAATCACCCTTTATTTAAATGTGCACAGTACTTGACACTGATCCAGCTACCTCAGAGCCAGCTCCTAGAGTGAACGGAACCCCTGACACTTCTTCTTATATTTGCCAGCCAAAGCAAGCTGATTTAACCAGATTAACAACCCCAATCAGAGAACTTACATTTTATTAGATCCACCTGGCTGACTTGTTTCCAAATACCACTGCCATGACAGACACGCATGACAATCAATGATCATTACTTCCATGCCCGCCTTCAACAAATGGTCAGTTTACTGAATAAAGCAAGATTCTAATTGTATGCTGTTCCAATAAATACAAAATGATCCATTTGTTCAGAGACAGTAGGAACTGCAGATGCTGGTGAATCTGAGATGACAAGGTGTAGAGCTGGATGAACGCAGCATCAGAGGAGCAGGAAGGCAGATGTTTCGGGCCTAGACCCTTCTTCAGAAATGGGGGAGGGGAAGGGAGTTCTGAAATAAATGGGGAGAAGGGGGAGGTGGATAGAAGATGAATAGAGGAGAAGATAGGTGGAGAAGAGACAGACAGGTCAAAGAGGCAGCGATGGAGCCAGTAGAGGTGAGTGTAGGTGGGGAGGCAGGGAGGACAGACAGGTCAAGGGGGTGGGATGAGGTTAGGGGGTGGGAGGAGGGGAGAGGTGGGAGGAAGGACAGGTGAGGGAGGCAGGGACAAAGAGGGCTGGTTTTGGGATGTGGAAGGGGGAGCTGAGATTTTCAATCTTATGAATTCACAAGAAAGCAGACAAGGTTGGGGAGGGAAAAATGTCTTTGATGGGGTCGGATTGCAGATGGCGAAAGCGTCCGAGGATGATGCGTTGGATCTGGAGGCTGGTTGGGGTGGTACGTGAGGACGAAGGGGATTTTTTTTGGTTGTTATTGTGGGAAGGGGGTGTGAGGCATGAGATGCAGGAAATGAGGGAGACACGGTTGAGGGCGTTCTCGACCACAGAAGGTGATTGTTGTGGTCTTGAAAAATGAGGACATCTGAGATGTACAGGAGTGGAATGCCTCATCCTGGGAGCAAATATGGAGGAGGCAAAGGAATTGGGAATAGGGGATAACATTTTTGCTGGAAGGTGAATGGGAGGATGTGTATTCTAGGTAGCTGTGGGAGTCAGTGGGCTTGAAATGGATATCGGTTTCTAGGTGGTTGCCAGAGATGGAGACAGAGGTTCAGGAAGGAGAGAGAGGTATTGGAGATGGTCCAGGAGAATTTAAGGTTGGGGTGGAAGGTGTTGGTGAAGTGGATGAATTGTTCAAGCTCCTCATGAGAGCACGAGGCAGCGCCGATATAGTCAACAATGTAACTGAGGAAGAGGTGGGGTTTAGGACCAGTGAAAGTACGGTAGATGGATTGTACTACATAACCGACGAAGAGGCAGGCATAGCTTGGGCCCATGTGGGTACCTATGGTCACCCCCATTGTCTGTAGAAAGTGGGAGGATTTGAAAGTGCAGTTGTTGAGGGTGAGGACAAGTTCGGCTGAGCAGATGAGGGTGTCAGTGGAGGGGGACTTGTCTGGCCAGCGGGACAGGAAGAAGCAGAGGACCCTTAGGCCATCTGTATGGGGAATGCAGGTGTATAGAGACTGGATGTCCATGGTAAAGATGAGGTGTTAGGGACTGGGGAATTGGAAGTTCTTGAGGAGTTGGAGGGTGTGGGTGGTGGCACTGACGTAGGTAGGGAGTTCCTGGACCAAGGGGGAGAAAATGGAGTTGAGATAGGTGGAGATAGGTTTGAGGGGCAGGAGCAGGTGCAGACAATGTGTCGACCAGGGTAGTCAGGTTTGTGGATTTTGGGAAGGAGATAGAAGTGGGTGGTGCGGGATTGGGGAACAATGAAGTTGGAGGCTGTGGGTGGGAGGTCACCTGAGGTGATGATTGTCTCCCAAATCATCCACAATGGTTTGGTGGTTAGGGGAGGGGTCATGATCAAGGGGGCAGCAGAAGGAGGTGTTGGAGAGTTGATGCCTGGCCTCGGCGATTATAGAGACTACAATTGCCGTGGGTTGTATGGTGAAGTTGGGATTGGGGGGGGGGAGAGAGAGAGACACTCTTTTCCCTCTCTCCCTCTCGCACACCCCCACACCTATCACCTCTTCCTCCGTTACATTGATGACAATGTCGGCGCTGCCTCGTGCTCCCACAAGGTGCTTGAACAGCTCTTCCACCTCACCAACACCTTCCACCCCAACCTTAAATTCACCTGGACCATCTCCAATACCTCTCTCTCTCCTTCTTGGACACCTCCATCTCTGGCAAAAACCTAGAAACCGATATCCATTTCAAGGCCACCGACTCTCACAGCTACCTAGAATACACCTCCTCCTACCCACCTTCCTGCAAAAATGCTATCCCCTACGTTCAATTTCTTTGCCTCTGCCACATTTGCTCCCAGGATGAGGCATTCCACTTCTGTACATCTCAGATGTCCTTGTATTTCGAGGACCACAACACCCCCCTTCAGTGGTCGAGAACGCCCTGGACCGAATCTCCCACATTTCCTACAACTCATCCCTCACACCCCCTCCCCACAATAACAACCAAAAAAGAATCCCCCTTGTCCTCACGTACCATCCCTCCAACGCATCATCCTCCAACACATCCGCTATCTGAAATCCAACCTCCCCACCCTTATCTCCTTTCGGAGGGACAATTCTCTCTGAGACTCCCTTGTCCGCTCCACGCTCCCCTCCAGCCACACCACACCCGGCACTTTTCCCTGCAACAGCAGGAAATGCTACACCTGCCCCTACACCTCACCCCTCACCCCCATCCCAGGCCCCAAGAAGACTTTCCACATCAAGCAGATGTTCACCTGCACATCTGCTAATGTGCTACACTGCATCCGCTGTTCTCGTTGTGGCCTCCTCTACATCTGGGAAACAAAGCGAAAGCTTGGGGACCACTTTGCAGAACACCTACGCTCGATTCACAATAAACAACTGCACTTCCCAGTCGCGAACCATTTCAATTCCCCCTCTCATTCCTCAGGCAACATGTCCATCCTGGGCCTCCTGCAGTGCCACAACGATACTACCCGAAGTTTGCAGGAACAGCAACTCCAATTCTGATTGGGAACCCTGCAGCCCAATGTTATCCATGTGGATTCACAAGATTCAAAATCTCCCCTTGCCCTATCACATCCTAAAAGCAGCCCAGCTTGTCCCCACCTCCCTATCCTGTTCTTCCTTCCACCTCTCCCCTCCTCCCACCCCCATCTCCTACCTACTAACCTCATCCCACCCCCTTGACCTGTCAGTCCTCCCTGGACTGACCTATCTCCTCCCTACCTTGCCACCAATACACAACCTTACTGATTCCATCCCCGCCTTCTTGACTTGTCTGTCTCCTCTCTACCTATTTTCTCCTCCATCCATCTTCTATCCACCTCCCCCCCCCCCCCTCCCTATTTATTTCAGAACCCCCTTCTCCTCCCCCATTTCTGAAGAAAGATTTAGGCTCAAAACGTCAGCCTTCCTGCTCTTCTGATTCTGCTTGGCCTGCTGTGTTCATCCAGCTCTGTTTCTTATTTTTGAAAACAACACTCCTATAAAGGTTCCATTTGGCACCAGATAAATTGTGGATGATAATTCAATGGGCATTGTGACCTAATGTGTTTCTTGTAATTCTTCCATTTGTTTTCCTGTACTAGAATTCTGGAAAGTTAATTACTGCTGTAATCGCTTTTAAATAAAAACTAGGAAAATTCAGTTTTTAAGGTATCCAAATATTCAACAAGTATAGGAATTAAAGCCAGAATCCCTCATAACATTCAGGAATTATTTGGATGTGCACTTGTAATGCCAAAACATACAAGGCTGTGGGTCAAGGGCTGGCAAATGAGACTGGAATAGTTAGGAGAGAGATAATGGGAACTGCAGATGCTGGAGAATTCCAAGATAATAAAATGTGAGGCTGGATGAACACAGCAGGCCAAGCAGCAAACCCGAAGGTTGCAGGAACAGCAACTCATATTCCGCCTGGGAACCCTGCAGCCTAATGGTATCAATGTGGACTTCACCAGTTTCAAAATCTCCCCTTCCCCAACTGCATCCCTAAACCAGCCCAGTTCGTCCCCTCCACCCCCCTGCACCACACAACCAGCCCAGCTCTTCTCCGCACCCGTCCTCGGCCCCCCCCCCCCCCACTGCATCCCAAAACCAGTCCAACCCGTCTCTGCCTCCCTAACCGGTTCTTCCTCTCACCCATCCCTTCCTCCCACCCCAAGCCGCACCCCCATCTACCTACTAACCTCATCCCACCTCCCTAACCTGTCCGTCTTCCCTGGACTGACCTATCCCCTCCCTACCTCCCCACCTATACTCTCTCCACCTATCTTCTTTACTCTCCATCTTCGGTCCGCCTCCCCCTCTCTCCCTATTTATTCCAGTTCCCTCTCCCCATCCCCCTCTCTGAAGGGTTTAGGCCCGAAACGTCAGCTTTTGTGCTCCTGAGATGCTGCTTGGCCTGCTGGAATAGTTAGGAGTTTGCTTTTGACCAGAATAGATGCAATGGGCTGAAGAACATTTTTCTGTGCCATAGATCTTTAGGACGTGGTGATTTAACTCTGGACTGCTTATATTTTGGTCTTCCTGCACATGCACTGACACCTTCACCAAAATGGACTTTTGGAAATTTCAAACAGAAACAGAAATCATTAGAGAAACTCATCAGGTCTGGCATCATCTGTGGAGAAAAATTGAGCCAATCTTTTGGGTCCATTTTGACTCTTTTTCAAAACTGTGATGAAGAAAAGTTTTTATATATATGCTCAAGACAGTGTTGGATGAGGGAGTAAGTGATAGTGGGATGGAGCCCAGAGTGAGGCAACAGCAGTGAGGCAGACAAAGAGATGGATAATAATGAGCCAGATAGAAATAAAAGCTTCTAATGGGGACCATTAGTAGGTGAAAATGGTTGGCTGTGATGGAACCAGAGCACATGATGACAAGGTTTGGGGTGTGGGACTGAGTAAAAGACATGGAAGGTGGTGTTCAGGCCCTATAGTTATAGAACTCAATATTGAGATCTGAAGACTGCAGGATCTGAAGCAGAAAATGAGATGCTGTTCTCCCAGCTTGCACTGAGCCTCTCTGGAGCACTGCAGCAGGCCCAAGATAGAAATGTTGGCCATGGAATATGGAGGTGCAATGAGGTGGATGGCAACAGGGAGCTCATGTCACTTCTTCTGAGCATAGAACAAAGGTATTCTTCAAAGCATTTCACCTTGACAATGTAGAGGAGACCACATTCTGAGCAGTGAACACAGTAGACTAGATTGAGTGAAGTGCAGGTAAATCATTACTTCACCTGGAAGGTGTGTCTGGGGTCTTCAAAAGTGAGGATGGAGAAAGTAAATGGGGAGGTGTTAAATATCCTGTGATTGTATGGGAAAGTGGCGTGGAGAAATATTGGGAATGGTGTCCCCGTGGGAACAGTTCTTGCTGACAATTGAGGGGAGGGAATTTTGTGTCTGGCGGTGACATCCCCCTGGTGGTCACAGAAAGGACAACTTATCCTTTTAAATGTGGATGCTAGTGGGCGGAAAGTGTGGACCAGGAGACCCTATCACTGTTGCCAGGGCAAAGAGAGGGTTGAGGGCAGAAATGAGGGAAGCAGTTAGGACATGGCTGTGGTGGAGAATCCTCAGTTGCGAGCAAAGGTGGACATTACTGAAGCTTACCCTGTGGAAGGTGGCATCATCAGAAGAAATGCGAGAGAGAGATACAGAGAAAATGGGAGAATGGAATGGAGTCTATACAGGAAATGGAGTGTGAGAATGTATAGTCAAGGTAACAGTGGAAGTCAGTGCATTTGCAGTGGATGTTGGTGGCCAGACTATCCCCAGAAATGGAAATAAGTGTTGAGAAATGGAAGGAAAGAGTCAGTGATTGACCAGTGAAGGTGAGGCCAGAGTGGAACTTTGAAACAAGATTGAAAAATGTTTCCAATTCCAGATGAGAGGTTAGTAGCACCAGAGAAAGAGTTGTGGGGAGGGACCAGAGTAGATCAGAACAAAGAATGTTCCATTAACCCCAAAAATAGATAGGTATAACTGGGGTCCATGTGGGTCACATCTTTGATCTGAGGCAAGTACAAGGAGATAAAGGAGAATTTGATCAAAATAAGGATGAGCTCAGCCAGTGGAGGAAGGTGGCGTTGGATGGGATGATTCAGCCCTTTTTTCCAGGAAAAAGCTGAGAGCCCTGAGATGATCCTGATAGGGGTTGGATGTGTAAAGGGATTGCACATCCATCGTGAAGAGGCTAGTGGCCATGAACTAGAAATTCTGAAACTGACAAAGTGTCAGGAAGATCTTGGATATAACTGGTAAGAGACTGGTAAAGGAAATAAAAAATTGAGTCAGTTATGTTTCAAACGTTCCAAATTTTGTAGGTTCTTGTAGAAATAGAAACAATTCAAATTCAAAAATGTTTTGTGACTGGATTAGTTTGTAATTGACTGATAATTTTTGTTTAAATGTTCATGGTAAAGTATTAAACATCTGAGAAATTCTTTTTTCAAGATAGAATAAAACAAATTGGAGTCTGTACAAAAGTGCCCACAAGAGATAGAAATTAGATTGAAAAACACTGTAAAGGAAAAGTGTGGAACTGGAGGAACACAGCAGACCAGGCAGCATCAGAGGAGCAGGAAAGTTCACGTTTCAAGTTGGGACCCTTCTTCAGAAATGCGGAGGGGGTAGGGAGCTATATTTATTTCTGAGCTCCCTTTCCTCTCCCCATTTCTGAAGAAGGGCCTCAATCCAAAACGTCAACTTTTCTGCTCCTCTGATGCTACCTGGTCTGATGTGTTCCTCCAGCTCCATGCTTTGTTATCTCTGACTTCAGCATCTGCAATTCTTGCTATCTCACTGAAAATAACAAGATTCGTTTAGATTCTCAAGAGAAATTTTGAATTAATTCTTCTTGGGGATCCTTGGATAATTTACTAAGGTTGTTTTCCGGCAGTTTTAAGATTAGCAAGATTTTGGTGTTTGGCTTCGTAAATCAATCGCAGAGAGACCTGTTTTACTGCAAAGTTGACATTTGAAAGACAACCCAAATGATGGTATTGTTGCAACACACGAATCTACGATTATCTGTGTTTCTCCATTTCTTTTGCAATCCTAACTTGATCAAACTCTGAGGCTTGCTGCCTGTATACTGATTGCTAAAGTTTATGTACTTGGATTTCCTCATACGAAGTGAGATTGATAACATATTACATCAGAATGGATTTCTCACCATTTTTGTATGCCTTTTTTATTATTGACATAATGTTTTTCAGCGTGAAACAGTGATAAGAAATATTTAGAATAAAAGTTATCAAACTTTAGTTACATTGGGTTACTTTATTACTTTATTCTCCATTGTTGTATGGATAGCTTTTAATTTTGTTGCTTGGGTGCACAGCAGATCTCACACCTTTTTTATAACCTGCTTAAATCAATGGAATGAAATGCAGGTGTATTTTACAAGCTATTGCCTAAATGGAAAAATAGGAATTGGGATTTGATTTTCACAATACTGTCATTTAAAAATGATACCTGAAATAATATAGGTTAAAACAGGTTGAAAAAGATCAAACAATTTAATTATCACTTACTTTTCCATATGTAAGAGGCTTTCTTTCCTTCAGTTCCTGATTAAGTGGGAGTTTGGACACTAAGGCAAGTCTTAGCGGAGCAGCATCTCTTAGCTGTTACTGACTTTATCAAATATCAAACTTGTCTTCCTCTCAGAATCTACAAGCACTTAGAAGAACAAAAGTAGGCCTTATTGAGCCATTGTTTTTCATTTGTCTTGTTTCTATTCCATTCTTTTTTATTGTTGGATGCACCTGCCCTAACATTTAACTTAAAACTTTTCAATTTAAAAAGCTGATCAGGCTTTAACAGCTTTAATGTGGACCCTGCATTTTCATTTCTGGATGCCCTTTATTACTAAAATATTTAAAATATCATATCCCAACTGTCTCTGGGGAACATAATTCAATGTGGCTTATTGCCCTTCTATTCCCATATAAAAAGTACATTTATAATACCACAGGGATTTCCTGTTCAAATTGTAACCATTTGGAGAAATACTTTGGTGGCAAAATATTCCCATTATACAAAATATATGTTGATCAATAGCTAAGCAAATACTCCATTAATGGAATGTTCTCATTAACATTTAAGTTGGTGCCTATTAGCTTGCATTTACAGCACATATTGCCCATTAAAAAGTAGTTAAAGTTTCAATAGTTATGGCCTTTTTTATAATAATCTAAAATACTGTCCAGCAATTAAAAAGATTGTAACATTTATGATAGAATATTATAGTAATGACTGTCCACACTCTAATAGAGTAATCAAACACAGACAAATTGATCTTGTACTGGGCTTCATTGATGTAAATCCACTCTTTCTGTTACAGCTCCTACAATTTTTAGCGGGAGAACTAGTGTGAAGGAAATTTGCCCACTATGCATAATGATTGATGTAACAAAGAAATGACTCTCCAATCATCATCTCTTCATTTCCCCTTTTATTTAAATGTTCCAAATTACTCACATGGAATAATCCACAGGAGAAAGAGATAAATTGGATTAATTGAGTTTATACTCTGGATTATGAATGTATTCTCCTTTTTAATGAAGCAAGCGATCTTTATATTATGAACAATTCTCTATGTAAAATTGATTCTCCTTCTTGCTATCTTAATTCTGTTGCACTTAATTTCAAATCCGTCATCTGGTTCTCGGGATCGCAATCACTGGGAACAGACAATACTACTAATTCTGCTGGATAATTTCTTAATTTTAAATATTTCTATTTATATCAATATAAATATTTATATCAATTTTCATTACAATAAAATATGTAATATACTGTACCTTTCACTGCCCTTTTAAAAGCAGCTGTCAACACCATTTCTTTTCTCATCCTATTAAAACTTTCAATGTCTTGATAATTCTCTGTTATGTTTTAAAATTACATTTTGCAATTTGGCAATCAAGATTATCATGTTAACTCATGCTTGGAAGGAGATTTATATTATTTGTTTTAAAACTCTGCACTCCTACCACATCCAATTTGGAATGATGGTGATAAATTAGCCAACTAAGGGAAAGAGGAGGCTGCAAAGATATCCTCAAGTTCAATGAAGTTGGAGGCCAGTACCTGAGTGCAAAAAAAACTACTGAGGCATTCACCATTCACCAAGAAGAGCCTAGTGGACTTTTTCTCATGAGGTCCCCAACATCATCCTTGTTAGTGTCCAGCCAATTCAGTTCACTCTACTTGAAACTAAAAAACACTAAGCACATTGTATCCAATGAAGTTTAGGGGCTTCAACACAATTTTGGCTGTAGTAGTGAAGACCTTTGCTCCACATCTAGCTAAATTGTTTCATTACAGAAACAGCACTGGCATCTATCCAAAAACATAGAAAATTTCCCAGATATTTCCAATCCACAAAAAGTGAGAAATTCAACTGGTCCATTTGCTGTCCCATTAATCTACTCTCAATTATCAGCAAAGCAATTATCGGTGATTTTTCTGAAGAAGGGTCTCGACCTGAAGCGTCAAACTTTCCTGCTCCTCTGCTGCTTGGCCTGCTTCATCCAGCTTCACAGTGTTATCTCAGCATCGGCAGTTTCTAATATCTTTGGAATTATATTACTTTTCTTTCACTGTCGCTGGTTGAATCTGGTGCAACCAAATCCCTGAACTCACTTCATAATAGTATTGTAAATGCACTTACAATACACATACAGCAGTGGTTCAAAAATAAGTTTACCACTTAATTCTCAGGAAAATTTAGTGATAGATATTAAATGTCAGCTCAGCCAGTGACATGACATTTGGTGAAAGAAAAGAACCAAGCAAAGAGTTTAATTTACTCCAAAAGAACTGTGGTTGCTGTAAATCAGGAACAAAAACAAAGTTGCTGGAAAAGCTCAGCAGGTCTGGCAGCATCTGTGAAGGAGAAAACAGTAAACATTTCAGATCTGGTGACCCTTCCTGGGTTAAAAGAGCTTAGTTTAGGTTGGCAATACTGTCATCTTCAATACTTTCATCAGAAAGCAAAATTTCTAGATATTCAAATGCTGAAATTGTTAAAAGCTTCTGGTCCTTTCTCTGAAAAGTTATACAATATTGTGAAGGATTGCTTCAACTGTTTGGTGCTCTGCTTAGATACCACCTATAGGGCAAATCACGTTTGAGTTGTAACAGGACTTCTTGACTTTTCTACCAACAGTCAATTCTTATCCATAGCACCATGTTTGAGTAGACGGGTCTTGGATTCATACTAGCGGAAAAGGAATCAAACACCATGCTATTGGTACGAATCTATTCAACGCCACCCATCCAGTCAACTGAGACAACTGGCGCCAAGAACTTTTTTTTTTGTCATTCACTTGTGGGATGTGGGTGTTGCTGACTGGCCAGTATTTATCACTTGTCTCTGGTTGCACTTCAGAAGGTGGCAGTGAGCTGCCTTTTTGAATTGCCGCAGTTCATGTGCTGTAGGTTGGTCCACAATGTCCTTAGAAAGGCAGTTCCAAGATTTTGACGCAGCGACATAGATGATATATTTCCAAGTTAGGATGTTGAGTGAACTTGCAAGTAACGGTGTTTCCATATCTGCTGCCCTTGTCCTTCTAAGTGGAAATGGTCATGTATTTGGGAGGTGCTATCTATAGATCTTTGCTGAATTTCTGCAGTGCAGCTTGTAGATAGTACACATTGCTGCTGCTGCTGAGCATCAATGGTGAAGGGGAGTGGGTGTGGTGACAATCAAGCAGGCTGCTTTTTCTTGCATGGTGTCAAGGTTCTTGAGTATTGTTGGAGTTGCACCCATCCAGGCAAGTGGGGAATATTCTATCTCACTCGTGATTTGTGCCTTTGTAGATGATGGACAGGCTTTGGTGAGTCAGGGTGTGAGTTACTCGGTGCAGTATCCCTAGCCTCTTATCTGCTATGGTAGCCATTGTGTTTATGTGGTAAGTCCAGCTGAATATCTGGTCAATGGCAACCCCTAGGATGTTGATAGTGGGGGATTCAGTGATCACAATACCATTGAATGTTAAGGGCTGGTGGTTAGATTGTCTCTTATTAGAGACAGTCATTGCCTGGCATTTGTGTGACACAAATGTTACTTGCCATTTGTCAGCCCAAGCCTGGATATTGTCGATAACTTGTTGCGTTTGAACATGAACTGATTCAGCATCTGAGAAATCACAATGGTACTGTGTATTGTGCAACCTTCGGTGAATATCCCCACTTCTGACCTTTATGATGGAGGGAAGGATACTGATGACACATGTGAAGATGGTTGAGCTTAGAACGCTACCTTGAAGTCTTGGAGCTGTGATGACTGACTTCCAAAAACCACAACCATCTTCCCATGTTTCAAGGAGAGTTTGCCTACTGAAACCTAGTGATTCCAGTTTCATTCAGGTTCCTTATACCACATGTGGTTGAATGTGGCCTTTTTGTCAAGGGCTGTCATTCACACCTTGCTTCTGGAATTCAGCTCTTTTGTCCATGTTTCAACTAAGGCTCTAATGAGGTCAGGAGCTTCGTGGCCCTGGCAGAACCCAAACTGGGGGTCAGTAAGCAGATTATTGTTGAGCAGATGCTGCTTAATAGTACTGTTGATGACATCTTCCATCAGTTTACTGACAATCAAGAGTAATTAGCAACTGGATTTTGACTTGCTTTTTGTGTACAGGACATACCTGAGCAATTTCCCTTATTGTGTGGTAGTTACCAGCATTTGTAGCTGAGTTGAATCTGTTTGCTGTGGTAATATACACCTTTTATATTCATGTTCTAGCTCGATTCTATGGATGGTTCTCTAATTTCTTTCTATCACATGGCTGACGAGGAATTTCTACTACTCACCAAATTTGGAAGGAATTCATGTTGATACTTATCTGTGTTATGAATGCACATTCATAGGCCATCAAGTCCTGGAATGGCTCATAAACCCAGGGCTTCCAGCTCAAAAGCAGGAGCATTAGCTGCTGTGCCAGAAGACCTCCCATAACAAAGCTAAAAAGATTAAATTATGAGGTGAGCTTGCATCAATTAGGGTCACATTCACTTGCATAGTTTATAAAATGAAGGTTGATCTAATTGAGGTTTAAAGATTATTATAACTGTCCACAGGACACATAGAGAAAAATACTCTTCTCTGATGGATAATCCAGAACAAGAACACCATAAATTTTGAGGTATCCACCCAGAGGTAATGCTAGGAAGTAAGCTTGAAACAATGCCCTAACTGTTAAGATCTAATTATTGAAAAATTTACAAACCACAGTTGAAGCATGTTGGTCAGCAAGGCATCAACTTGGAGCTATATTACAGATCATCTATGATCTAATTGAATGCTGGAGCAAGTTTGACCGTCTGAATGGGTCACATCCATTTCTATTTTCCAGTGTCTAGGAATATATCTGACTACTTTGAAGCCCTTTGCAGCAAAGTAGCATTTTTCCTCACTGGATCATACACCTTTTGTAATCTATTTAAACCATATGTGACATCCTTGCACTCTTCCTTACATATTGTCCATGTGCTAGTCAAGGTTATGGTCTAAACAGATGTTAAAAACTCAGGTGCAAGACCTATGGCTGACGATCTCACGCACAGGATTTGTTTGTTTGTAAACTCTGTGGCATCAGTTTTTTTCTAAATTCACCCACTATTGATGACCAACGCATAGGAATTGTCTTTGCTTAATTAAGTGAGTGATTTTGTCAAAACATAATTCAGACTGCCGATTGCTGTGACCAACACCAACCAAATTCCTAGAACTCAGAGCTGCATGTTTCTGGCTTATGTGGAATGTGAGTGTAACGTTTAACATTAGAATAGCCTCCCAGACTAATTTTGATTACATACTAGTGATTGGAGAGGAATTTTTGCTTTTGACAAGCTTGTTTCCAGTTTTTGTGCTTTTCCCAGGAGATCACCTGGTTGGAATTATTTTTCCAATTTGACGTGCGATCGCCAGGAACACGAGCTGTGTTTTTCTCTTCGCTATTGTTTCGAGCACTTTCTGTGTTACCTATCTTAGTTACAATGACCGTTTGAATACCCGTTATCATTTCAGAAGCTTAGAAGCAATCATTTTGACTTATCACATATTTGAGAGCTGTGACAGTCAAATTTTGGAGCTTCTGGTTTTGTACTGCTTGTTTTTCAGATTGGCATGCATTTTTCTTGTGATCCCCGAATTCATTTATTGTGGGGTACAGAATCATGTCCCACCGTTGAAAAATGCAGTTCCAACAGTGTTCTGATGAAAGGTCAGTGATCTGAAACGTTAACTTCGTTCCACACATGCCGCCTGATTTGCTGAGTATTTTCAACGTTTCCAGATTTTCTATATATTTCAGGTCTCCAGCACACGCAGTATTTTGAAGCAGCAATGTTGTCTTCAGTCTAAGTTCTCACTCGATCGGTCTTAAGCGATACGTTATTTGGTGCGGTGGGTACGAACAATCACGCCCACAATTGGCACCTGAGAATGTCATGATTTCCATTGCAAACAAGATTGCACCAGTCTAAATGGCAGAAGTAATCATTCTCTGGAAGAGCATCTACGTACAGGCAAACGACTTCTCGGTTTGTCGTTTCACCGCTTCTAAATATGGTGTGCGACTTAAATCTAGACACGTCTCCATAATATTGGAAGCAGTCTAAGCTCTCTATCCACCAGCGCTTTACTGAGTGACAGGGTGCTATTTTGGTCGCTGCACTTTCAAAACGGTTGCCAAACAATACACATTCGCTCGGTCTTTGTCATTTATTTACCCTAATCCCCCCCAAAAACAAAACCTTCCGACGATCCTAGTGCGCGGGAAGGGAATATCATCTTCACCCGCGCGAGCGTTTGCTCGGTCGTCATGGTAACAACGCGCCCCGTCCTATCGGCCTCGCGTGTCCTCGCTTACGGCCGCGCGAGCGCTTTCCGTTAGGCAGCGCATGCCTACAGGCGCGCGGCCGCGGCAATTGACGAGGACGACGGACGGCAGTAACAGCAGTGGCGTGATTCTGGATGGCGTTTGTGGGAGTTAGTGCGGCGCAATGAGTGAGAGCCGGAGCCGAAACCGAAGCCGGAGCCGGAGCCGGGCTCGCGTCGGGAGAGGCAGCCACCGAGGTGTTCCTCCGCCACCGAGCCAGGGAGAGGGGGATAGTCACCGAGGTGCCGGGTCAGTGGGCGATCATATCGCCTCCCCGACGCGCGCGCACCGTGGGAGAATTTCATACGAAACGGCCGACAGTCGGGCTTGTCCAGTCCCGGGCGAGATGTGGACACCTACGGAGGAGGAGAAATTTGGCGTCGGTAAGTTCATGCTTGTTCCTTTCGCATAAAAATAATCAAGTGGTGAAGCAAAAAATGCATTTTCGTAATATCTCCCCCCACCCCGACAAAACCCAACAAAATAAAAGCGGAGTGCGGGGGCTGCAGGACGCAGTGAATAACACTTAATGTTGGTGATTATTTTATTGGCGGCTTGGCTGTTTTGAAGAAACATTTAAATGAAATGCAACTTCATTGAAAAAGACGGTGGGTTTTGACGGCGCAGTTTACTCAGCGATGATGGGTTTTTAAATGGTCTGCGTTGGTGACTCGGCTTGTCAGACAGTTGGTTGCAAGTGTTCAAAGTCGATGACAGCTGAGTCCAAATATCGCAGAATTGATGTGGGATGAGCGAAGTGTGTTATAAATCCGCTACATAAACTGTTGTGTGCAATGTGTGTAATCTTTAGCGTTGCTTCTGCATGCATTGCTGCATGAGGGGTATCAATTTTTCAGCGCCAGTTACAAATATAAATTCCGTCTCCTGTTGGAGCTTGTGTTTTGAATTCTACCTCTTGCTCCCTCCCCGTTGTAATTTTGTTATGTATGATATTCCGAGCTAGTCAAAAGTATCGTATTTAGTTAGGGGGCGCTGTCATTCCGCCCTGAAAAAATGTACCTTGTAGCTCACACTTGGTGTTTAAAATGGCACGAGGGCATGAAGTAAACAGCGCACCGAGCAATACACGGACCAACAGAAACTATAGAACAAATGTTACAGCCCAAATGCTGTACATCAGTTCAGCCATTTTAAGCAGTGACAACGTACTCTGATTTGTTAAGATGTTAAAATATTTAGAAATTTTATAACATCACGTTTATGTGAAGGACGTACGTTATGCAGTTCAGAGGAAAGTTTATATTCTAATGCTTTCGTCTATGATTAGATGTTATTTACATCGCATTTTCCGTTATAAACTGCATTAAAATATTAGAATGGTGAAATGACCATTTTTTAATGATAACCTTCTGGTCCTATTTACTTCGTGGAATTGTTAAATTTATACTTTAGAGCCTCCAGTTATCTTGTAGAAACGACAGGTACCAAAAGGTTTTAGTAATAATGTTCAGTTGACTGGAAGCTCTGCAGGATGAACTGAAATTCTGTATGATTGTACAATCAAATCCTATGGTTCCATGTGTGAAAGGACAGGTATTTGTTTACAATAGCATCTCAGAAGTAATATATTTCCTACCATGGCAGAATATTTAGTTGAAATGATCTTTGTGGAGCTGCCCAGTTTACTGGTGTCCTTTTTGAGTGCATCTGTTTAAAATACATACATTATGTTGGCTTTTGTTCGTGACTTGTTAGTCTACCGGTGAAGTGTGTTTGTGTCAATGAATTGTAATGTGCAGAGGAGCTTGTAAATTGCCTTGAAAAGACATGGAATTTCTTCACAGGCCAATTTTTATCCTGTTTCACTGCTAAAGTAGGTGTAAGTACTTTTCCCTTCATAAATCATCATAGAATCCCAACAGTGTGGTAAAAGGCCATTTGGCCCCACAAGTTCACACCACCCCCTCAGAAGAGCATCCCATCCTGACTCCTTCCCCTTACCCATGCACTTCCCCATGTCTAACCCACCTAACCTAAACATCCGTGGACACTATGGACAATCTAGCATGGCCAATTCATGTACCCTGCACATCTTTGGACTGGGAGGAAACCAGAGCATCCAGAGGAAACCCAAGCAGACACAGGGAGAATGTGCAAACTCCACACAGATAGTCACCCTTGGGTGACTTCGAATCTGGGTCCCTGGTTCTGTGAGGCAGCAGTGCTAACTGCTAAGTCACTGTGCTGCCCCAAATGCCCCACCCCCATTTCTTTACAATTTTTTTTGAACAAGCATTCCCTAAAACCCTTGTCTGGCAATTTTCTTTTCAGGTTAAACTTGCTTGCTTTAAATTGTGCTAGCTTTTCTCAACATTTTGCGTTAGCTATGTTGAGGTACATTAGTTTTTAAACAAAAACAGAAGTTGCTGGAAAAGCTCAGCAGGTCTGGCAGCATCCATGAAGAGAAATCAAGAGTTAATGTTCTGCACCCGGTGAGCTTTCCTCAGAACCAGACCTAAAACGTTAACTCTGATTTCTCTTCGTAGATGCTGCTAGACCTGCTGAGCTTTTCCAGCAACTTCTGTTTTTGTTTCTAATTTATACACCTGCAATTCTTTTGATTTTTATATTAGTTTTTAACTTGGTCACGCATTACTTTTGGATGATAGTCTATGATATACTTTTTATCCCCAATTTTGCTATTTTTTTCAATTCTAGAGGACATTTACCTCCGCTGGCTTCAATTTCACAAATACCAGGTGCCATCAGTATGTTTGTCAAGTACTCTTTATTCTTGGATCAGGTTGGAAAGTGAGTGTAACTGATTAGCATTAGAAACATGTTGCACTATATGCGTGGATCTTGTGTGGTTAAAATGCCAATAGAGGCCAAAAAGTAAGCAGAACAGTGAGCAAATCATGGGTCAACAGAAACTACGAATTATAACTTGTCATCTGCTATACATCAGTTTACTCATTTTAGGCACAGTAGCAATGTACAATGTGCTATGACTTGTTAAGATGCTGAAATGTTTAGAAATTCCATAACATCATATTTATGTGAAAGATGAATCTTGGCGAAATTACTCAAATCAAAAAGTTTTATAACTCTATAATACTTCGTAGTCTATAATTAATAAAGGTTTGCATTCTGTCCTAAATTGGCTTAAAGTATTAGAATGGTATGTAATGGAAGCTGTAGTGACCATTTTTAATGCTAACCTTCTGATTCTGTTTACTTCATAGTAGAATTGTTAAATTTATATTTTAGAGCTAGTGCCAAAAGATTTGCTCAGTTGACTGACAGCTCTGAAGGATGACCTGAAATTATTTATGATGTGGGCAATTAAATTCTAAAGTTTTATGTGGGGAATGATAAGTATTGTTTACAAACAGCATTTCAAAGTAATGTAAAAACCAAATGAACTGTGAATGCTGTAAATCAGGAACAAAAGCAAAGTTGCTGGAAAAGCTCAGCAGATCTGGCAGCATCTGTGAAGGAAAAAACTGAGTTGACATTTTGAGTTAACTGATAGTGGCTGGGAAAATGTAAGGGGAAGGTGCCGTAGGGCAATGGGGATGTGTTGGGGGTGAAGGAAGTATGGACCAGGGTGTACCTGAGGGAATGGTCCCTGTGGAAAGTGGACAAGGGAGAGGAGGGGAATATGTGTCTGGTGACATCTTGCTGGAGGTGGCAGAAATGGTGCTTGATGATCTTCTGGATGTGGATGCTGGTGGGATGATAGGTGAAGACCAGGGGAACGCTATCGCTGTTACGAGAGGGAAGAGAAGGGGTGAGGGCGGAAGTGCAGGAGATGGATTGGACCCTGTTGAGGGCCCTGTCGACCACGGAGCTGGGCAATCCTCGGTTGAGGAAGAAGGTGGACATCCTGCAGGGATTGTTCCCTCTGGGACACCCTGGTCCACACTTGCTTCACCTCTCCCGCAGACCTATGGCACCTTCCCCTGTAACTGGTGAAGGTGCAACACCTGGCCATTTACCTCCTCCCTCCCCAGTATCCAAGGGCCCAAACATATCTTGCAGGTGAAGTGTTGCTTCTCCTGGACTTCCCAGAATCTAGTCTACTACATTGGCTGCTCACAATGTGGTCCCCTTTACATTGGGGAAATGAAGCGTAGACTAGGTGACCACTTTGCAGAACATCTATGTTCTGCTCGCAAAAAAGACCCTGAACTACCTGTATTTTTAACGCACCACCCTGTTCCCTGACTGACATGTCTGTCACTGGCTTGCTGAAGTGTTCTAATGAAGCTCAATGCAAGTTGGAAGAACAGCACATCATTTTCCACTTGGGAACCCTGTAGCTCTGCGGACTCAATATTGAGTTCAATAATTTTAGGGCCTAAACTCTCCCATGTCCCAGCCCCTACCATACACACCAGGCCTTTTTACCACATAGTCTGCCATGACACGTTACCTGTTATTAGTCACTAATGGTCACTCATTAACGACTATTCACCCTCCTTTCTTGATTGTTATCAATTCTTTGTCCACCTCTTCTCTCTTCTCTCCCCTCTCTCTCTTCTCTCCCCTCTCTCTCTTTTCTCTCCCCTCTCTCTCTTTTCTCTCCCCTCTCTCTTTTCTCTCCCCTCTCTCTTTTCTCTCCCCTCTCTCTTTTCTCTCCCCTCTCTCTTTTCTCTCCCCTCTCTCTTTTCTCTCCCCTCTCTCTCTTCTCTCCCCTCTCTCTCTTCTCTCCCCTCTCTCTCTTCTCTCCCCTCTCTCTCTTCTCTCCCCTCTCTCTCTTCTCTCCCCTCTCTCTCTTCTCTCCCCTCTCTCTCTTCTCTCTTCTCTCCCCTCTCTCTCTTCTCTCCCCTCTCTCTCTTCTCTCCCCTCTCTCTCTTCTCTCCCCTCTCTCTCTTCTCTCTTCTCTCCCCTCTCTCTCTTCTCTCCCCTCTCTCTCTTCTCTCCCCTCTCTCTCTTCTCTCCCCTCTCTCTCTTCTCTCCCCTCTCTCTCTCTTCTCTCCCCTCTCTCTCTCTTCTCTCCCCTCTCTCTCTCTTCTCTCCCCCCTCTCTCTCTTCTCTCCCCCCTCTCTCTCTTCTCTCCCCCCTCTCTCTCTTCTCTCCCCCCTCTCTCTCTTCTCTCCCCTCTCTCTCTCTTCTCTCCCCTCTCTCTCTCTTCTCTCCCCTCTCTCTCTCTTCTCTCCCCCCTCTCTCTCTTCTCTCCCCTCTCTCTCTGTTCTCTCCCCTCTCTCTCTCTTCTCTCCCCTCTCTCTCTCTTCTCTCCCCTCTCTCTCTCTTCTCTCCCCTCTCTCTCTTCTCTCCCCTCTCTCTCTTCTCTCCCCTCTTTAGACTATGTCCTATTTTATTCCCTACCCCCATCCCCCTCCCCTTTTTTTCCGCATTTAAACTGATGTTTTCCCAGCCAACATCAGTTCTGAGGAAGGGTCACCAGACCTGAAATGTTAACTCTATTTTTTAACTTCACAGATGCTGCCAGACATGCTGGGCTTTTCCAGCAACTTTGTTTCCGTTTCACAGTAATGTATTTGATTGTTCAATTGTCCATGAGGCAAGCCCAACAACCAGTTAAAGATGCTAAGTATCTCCGGGGCCAGGAGCTGCCTGCCTGGCACCAGCATATTAGGGACTGTTGCTGCCATGCCTTCTTTGATTCACTCATGGGATGTGGCATTACTTGCTCAATCAGCATTTATTGTCTGCTCCTAGTTGCCCCTGGAAAAGTGATGGTGACCTGCCTTCCTGAGCAATTGCTGCCCAGTACAGGAAGTAGATCTACACCACTGTTAGAGAGGGAGTGTGATAATTTTGACCCAGCGACACTAAAGGACAGTTGATATATTTCCAAGTCAGAATAGTGAGTGGCTCCGAGGGGAACTTGCAGGTGATATGCTCCCACGTATTTGCTGCAGTTGTCCTTCCAGATGGAAGCGGTTGAGGGTTTGGATGAGGCTGTCTAAGGAACCTTAGTGATTTTCTGCAGTGCCTTGTAGATGGTGGACAGCTTTTGGGAAGGCAGGAGGTTAGTTACTTACGGCATTCCTAGCCTCTGACCTGCCCTTGTAGCCACTGTACTTGTATGGCTAGCCTATTTTAGTTTTTGGTGTATGGCAACTCCCAGTGTATTGATTGTGGGGTATTCAGTGATAGTAACACAATTGAATGCCAAGTGACAATGTTTAGATTGTTTATTATTGCAGATGATCATTGCCTGGCATTTGTATTGCGTGAGTATCATTTGTCAAGTTTCATTCCAAATCTAGATATGTCAAAGTTTAGCTGCATTTGGACTGCTTTAGTATATAAGGACTTGCTTGTTTAAGCAAATACCTTCTTGGAAGGGCAAAATTTCAAAAGCAGCTGCTATTGACAATGTTTGGAGCGGTAGCCTTGCTGGCATTAGTTGGTACCTCCAGAATTCACGAGAAAGGCTTGGCAGAAGGAATCCGGGAAAACACAAAGGCATTTTACACTTATGTGAGGAATAAGAGAATGGTCAAAGAAAGAGTAGGGCCGATCAGGGATAGCATAGGGAACTTGTGTGTGGAGCCTGAGGAGGTAGGGGAAGCCCTAAATGAGTTTTTTGCTTCTGTCTTTACGAAAGAAACCAACTTTGTAGTGAATGAAACCTTTGAAGAGCAGGTGTGCATGCTGGAATGGATAGAGATAGAGGAAGCTGATGTGCTGAAAATTTTGTCAAACATTAAGATTGACAAGTCGCCAGGCCCGGATCAGATTTGTCCTCGGCTGCTTTGGGAAGCGAGAAATGCAATTGCTTCGCCACTTGCGAAGATCTTTGCATCCTCGCTCTCCACTGGAGTCGTACCTGAGGACTGGAGAGAGGCAAATGTAATTCCTCTCTTCAAGAAAGGAAATAGGGAAATCCCCGGCAATTATAGACCGGTAAGTCTCACGTCTGTCGTCTGCAAGGTGTTAGAAAGGATTCTGAGGGATAAGATTTATGACCATCTGGAAGAGCATGGCTTGATCAAATACAGTCAACACGGCTTTGTGAGGGGTAGGTCATGCCTTACAAACCTTATCGAGTTTTTTGAGGATGTGACTAGAAAAGTTGATGAGGGTCGAGCTGTGGATGTGGTGTATATGGACTTCAGTAAGGCATTTGATAAGGTTCCCCATGGTAGGCTCATTCAGAAGGTCAGGAGGAATGGGATACAGGGGAACTTAGCTGCTTGGATACAGAATTGGCCGGCCAACAGAAGACAGCGAGTGGTAGTAGAAGGAAAATATTCTGCCTGGAAGTCAGTGGTGAGTGGAGTTCCACAGGGCTCTGTCCTTGGGCCTCTACTGTTTGTAATTTTTATTAATGACTTGGACGAGGGGATTGAAGGATGGGTCAGCAAGTTTGCAGACGACACAAAGGTCGGAGGTGTCGTTGACAGTGTAGAGGGCTGTTGTAGGCTGCAGCGGGACATTGATAGGATGCAGAGATGGGCTGAGAGGTGGCAGATGGAGTTCAACCTGGATAAATGCGAGGTGATGCATTTTGGAAGGTCGAATTTGAAAGCTGAGTACAGGATTAAGGATAGGATTCTTGGCAGCGTGGAGGAACAGAGGGATCTTGGTGTGCAGATACATAGATCCCTTAAAATGGCCACCCAAGTGGACAGGGTTGTTAAGAAAGCATATGGTGTTTTGGCTTTCATTAACAGGGGGATTGAGTTTAAGAGTCGTGAGATCTTGTTGCAGCTCTATAAAACTTTGGTTAGACCGCACTTGGAATACTGCGTCCAGTTCTGGGCGCCCTATTATAGGAAAGATGTGGATGCTTTGGAGAGGGTTCAGAGGAGGTTTACCAGGATGCTGCCTGGACTGGAGGGCTTATCTTATGAAGAGAGGTTGACTGAACTCGGTCTCTTTTCATTGGAGAGTTGATAGCCAGAGACTATTTCCCAGGGCAGAAATGGCTAGCACGAGGGGTCATAGTTTCAAGCTGGTTGGTGGAAAGTATAGAGGGGATGTCAGAGGCAGGTTCTTTACGCAGAGTTGTGAGAGCATGGAATGCGTTGCCAGCGGCAGTTGTGGAAGCAAGGTCATTGGGGTCATTTAAGAGACTGCTGGACATGTATATGGTCACAGAAATTTGAGGGTGCATACATGAGGATCAATGGTCGGCACAACATTGTGGGCTGAAGGGCCTGTTCTGTGCTGTACTGTTCTATGTTCTATGTTCTATGTTCTAAAACACTGCACAATAAGTTATCAGGTCTTCCTGCATATGTGATGGTTGTGCACTAACAGATAACAAAACAGTTTGGGGTTGCTGGGAAAAAGAATTCCAAACTTGAATGTTCCTCAAGTGTTCCTTAATTTTTCTCCCCCCCCCCCCCCCCCCCCCCTTTATTCATTCACGGGATGAGGGCGTCACTGGCTAGGCAGTATTTATTGCCCATCCCTAATTGTCCAGAGGGCAGCTAAGAGTCAACCACATTGCTGTGGGTCTGAAGTCACATGTAGGTCTGAACAGGTAAGGATGGCAGTTTCCTCCCCTAAAGGGAATTAGTGAACTAGATGGTTTTTCTGACAATCGACAATGTCATTATTAGATTCTTAATTCCAGATATTTATTGAATTCAGATTCTACCATCTGCCATGGCAGGATTTGAACCTGGGTCGCCAGAATGTTAACTGTGTGTCTGTGGATTAACAGTCCAGCAATAATACCACTAGGCCATCGCCTCCCCCATGGAGGTGCAGTTAGATGGTTTTATCTGTGTTTTCCATTCTCCTACAGTGTTGTGCCTTTGAAAATTCAAAACTGTCTGGAGACGTTGGGATCCTAATTTAACATCCACATCCTCAGTTTTCAAAGCTCACGCCAGCTGGGTCCTGATCCTGTGTACATTTGAACATTATGGTCAAATAGTCTCAAAGGATGGATGGATGGAACACAAGAAACTGAATTATGTCAGACAATTTTTGAACACATACCGAAGCCATTTCAGAACATCAAGCTGTCACCTAGGAATATTTAGCTTTTTAGTTTCGAGTGGTCCTTTGCATAGGAATGATTGATTTATTGTCACTTGTACGGAAATACAATGAAAAGCTTTTTGTGAGTGGTATTGGGAAATCACAGCAAACAAAGCATATACCCATCAAAAAGACTTGGAGGCAGTAGGTAACATTGCAGGTTGCATTATTTGTGGCTGGAGACCATTCAACAGTGTGATAATGGCCAGAAAGAAGCTGTTCCTGAATCTGCTTGCTTCTGTGAGTTCAGGCTTCTGTACCTTCTGCCTGATGGAAGAGGTTGTAGGAGATCATTACCAGGGTACAATGGGTCTTTGATAATGTTGGGTGCCTTTCTGTGGCGGCAATCCATATAAATAGAGTCCATGGGTGAAAGGTTGGCTTCTGCTACTGCGCTATGCACACCTCCTTCTGTAGTTTCTTCCGGTCCTGGGCAGAGCAGTTGTCATACCAGGCTGTTATGCATCCGGACAGTATGCTTTCAATGGTGCATTTGTAGACGTTGATGAGGGACCTTATGGACATGCCAAATTTTCTGAGCTGTGTGAGGAAACAGAGTTGTTGTTATAGAGATAGTGAGAACTGCCGATGCTGGAGAATCTGAGATAACAGTGTGAAGCCGGATGAACACAGCAGGCCAAGCAGCATCAAAGGAGCAGGAAAGCTTGACATTTTGGGTCGAGACCCTTCTTCAGAAATGGGGGAGGGGAAAGGGATTCTGAAATAAATAGGGAGACAGGGGGAAGTGGACAGAAGATGGATAAAGGAGAAGATTGGGTGAGACAAGGGAGGTGCAGTTGTAGTGTGGCGCACTGACCTCTACATCGCTGAGGCCAGGCACCAACTCTCCGACATTACCACCTACCACCCCCTGGATCATGATCCCACCCCCGAGCACCAAACCATCTTCTCCCAAACGATCCACAAACTCATCACCTCAGGTGACCTCCCACCCACAGCCTGCAACCTCATCATTCCCCAACCCTGCACTGCCCACTTCTATCTCTTTCCCAAAATCCACAAACCCGACTGCCCTGGTTGACCCATCGTCTCTGCCTGCTCCTGCTGGACTGAACTTATCTCCACCTATTTGGATTTCATTTTCTCCCCCTTGGCCCAGGAACTCCCTCACTACGTCCATGACCCCACCCATGCTCTCCACCTCCTCCAGAACTTCCAATACCCTGGGCCCCAACAGCTAATTTTTACTATGGACATCCAGCCCAAATACACCTCCATTCCCCATGCAGAAGGCCTGAAGGCCCCCTGCTCCTTCCTGTCCTGCAGGCCCGACCAGCCCCCCTCCACTGACATTGTCATCTGAACTCGTCCTCACCCTCAACAACTTCTCCTTTAATTCCTTCCACCCCCTACATACAAAGGGGGTAGCCATGGGTACCCGTGTGGCCCAAGCTATGCCTGCCTCTTTGTAGGGTACATGGAACAATCCCTCTTCCGAAGCTAGATGGCCGTATCCCCCATCTCTTCCTCCAGTACATTGATGACTGTTTCGGCGCCGCCTCCTGTTCCCATGAGGAGCTCGAACAGTTCATCCACTTCACTAACACCTTACTCCAACCTTAAGTTTACCTGGACCATCTCTGACACCTCTGTCTCCTGCCTGGACCTCTCTGTCTCCATCTCTGGCATCCACCTGGAAACCGATATCCGTTTTAAGCCCACCAACTCCCTCAGCTACCAGAATATTCCTCTCACCCACATTCCTGTAAAAAGGCCATCCCCTATTCCCAATTCCTTCGCTTCCGCTGTATCTGCTCCTGAGATGAGGCATTCCATTCGTGAACATCCTAGATGTCCTCTCTCTTTCTTTTTCATCGAATTTAAATTCACTGTTTAAATATACTAGCTGTTGTATAACCTCTTTCTTGGGAAATCCAAGTAAAAGCTTCAGTGAGTAATATTTCACTGAAAATCGAAGTAGAACCTGTATTAGTTCATGGGAAATTACTTTTTCCATGCAGCTGTTTAATAAATTCGGATGAGAAACAATGAAAGGCATATAGAATTAAAATTGTGAACCAAAATTCAGTTGAATATATTGCCCCTTTCTTTATTCAGAAGAACACTGATAATATCTGCTTTGAGTAAATTACTGCGTATTCTATTTGAAAATTGAATTAACGTTAGCAAAGCAATTGATTTTTACTTGATCAAAAAGTGACTACAAAGCAGATATTGGAGTCAGTTATAATCTAATGCAGCTGATTTTATTTTTTATTAAATGCTTACATGAGCTTGATTTTTCAAATGGACGAATTGCCATGGTGTGTAAGGTAGTATTTAACACTTAGAGGATTTTAACTGGAATGAATATTTGGCATAAGAGTCTGTCCATTGCACCTGGTTGTAAAGCTCCTGTGTGAGATAAGTTTGCATAGTTTTTATCTTCGTTTGTCACCCTTAGCAACAATATATGTACATTGATAATTTACATCACGCCATCGACTCAGCTTAGCAGTAAGGAATCTGAGCAAACCTGAAATCATGGGGTTTAGGAGGAAGCTTTCCAGAGCTTGGAGTAAATGCAGATAATTGTCGTTCATATCAATTATCTCAGACCCAGTACATTTACTTTAAATATTCCTCAGGACAGCATTCTACATCTAGATATTGTAAGCTTTTCCATTAACAATCTGCTCCACCTGTTCCTATTGTTAAGTTCAGAAGTGGAGAAGTTTGCTTTTGATAGCACAACATTCTGATCTGGTTAATGAATCTATCTGTACTCTTGTGTAGCAAGCCTGGACAACATTTGTGATTGTAGTTATAAGTGGCAAGCAATATTCGTGATACACAGATGCCAGACATAATTTTATTTTATTTATTCATTCATAGGATAAGAGCATTGCTGCCTGGGCCGGTATTTTTTGACCACTCCAGTCGCTTTTGAGAAGTTGGAGGTTTCTGCATGCATCTTGTAGATGGCAGACACTGCTACACAGAACATTGGTGGAGAGAGCGAATGTTTGTGGATGTGGTGCCAGTCAAGTGGGTTGCATTGTCCTGGATGGTGTCAGGCTTACTGAATATTGTTGGAGCTGCAGTCGTCCAGTAAAGTGGGAAGTATTCCATTATACTAATGACTTATGCTTGATAGATGGTAGACTGTCTCTGGGGAGTCAGGAGGTGAATTACTTGCTGCAGGATTCCTATCCTCTGACCTGCTTTTGTAACCACAGTATTTCTACAGCTATAGCATTGCAATGCCATTGACAGTTATTCCACTATGAACATCCTGACAGCACCTTTCACCAGGAAATCAATTCAAAATAAAAGGCTATTCATACAGATTAGGGGTGGGATATTCTGCAGTGACTGGCTATCTCTAACTGCATATCGGCATGGACTTCTGCTATTTGTGATATGATGATTGAGAGAAGGTTACACCTTATTACTTACGTTTTGCCTTTGGTATGATAAATTGTCTCGGAGCATGTCATGGGAGCATTATAGAATCAGCTTTGACACTGAGCTGTGTAAAGAGATATTAGATCAAAGTTGTAGGTTTTAAAAGTAGAGACACAGACGGTTTGAAAAAAGAATCCCAGAGCCTTGACAAAAGAAGATGCAATTGGAAATGGAGAAACCATTTAAGCATAACTCTTTGTGGGCTGTGGGACTGGAGAAAGTTAGAAAGAATGAGACCATAGAGTAATCTGTAATCAAAGATTAAAATTTTAAAATTTAAAATATTGCTTAATGGGTGCCAATGCTAGCCAGTGGGCTTTGGGGTGATAAGTGATTGAGTGATTGGGTGATAGATAACCTTTGATTCCATTACTGACTAAAAATCCATCAAACTCAGCCTTGACAGCCCTCACTGGTAAAGAAATCTACAGATTTACTACTTTGAGAGAAGACATCCCTTCTCACCTCTGTTTTAAATTGGAGACCTCATTCTCTGAGATTATGACCTGAAGTTCCTGACTCTCTGACAAGACAGCAAAATATCTTTCAAGACATCTAATAATCTTGAGGGATAGCCACTCATTCTTTCAGACATCAATGAGGGTATCCCCAAAGACTCAACTACTTCTCCTCATAAAATCCTTGCATACCTGGAATTGACCTAGTGAACCTACTGTGGATTGCCTCCATTCCTGAGATCAAGGGACCAAATGTATTCACAATAATCTAGGTGTAACTCGACAAGTGCCTTGTTTTGTTTTAACAAAGCCTCTTACTTTCATTTTCTGTTCTGTTTTGAAACATAGGCCAACATCCTTATTACCTGCTGAGCCTTGATGCTAGCTTTGTGATTTGTGCATGAGTATCTCCAAATCCCTCTTTAGTATGTCTTTCTACATTTTAATAATATTCAACTCCTTGACTTTTCCTGCTAAACTACTTAACATCACATTTTCTCATATTGTATTCCATCTGCCAGATTTTTACCCATTCATTCTGTAGATTTTTTTTTCTTGGGCATCCTCACTTCTCTTACTATCTATTTGTCATATCCATACGTGGTGATGGTAATTTACATTCCTTGTCAACATCAGTAACATGTAGTAAATAATTGTGGCCCTAGTACTGACCCCTCTGGCACTTGACTAGTTATGTATCGCCATCCTGAAGATGCCGCCTTTAACTAAACTTCCTGTCTTATATTAGTTAGCCAATCCTTTATCCATGCCAGTTTACTACTCTGAACAGCGTCAATTCTTATTTTATTAAGCAGTCCTGCAAGCAGTATCCTACTAAATACCTTTTCGAAATTCAAATACATTACATCTTCTGGTTCCCATATATCTATCCTGTCTGTTATCTCATCAAAGAATGGTGATTAATTTATGAGGCATGATTTTTCCTTGAGAAAACCATACTGAGTCTGTTTGATTATATGGTGCATTTCTAAAAGGCTCTGTTATTACATCGTTTATAAAATCTGTGATGTGGAGGTGCTGGTTTTGGACAAAGTCAGAAATCACATGACACCAGTTCATAGTCCAACAGGTTTACTTGAAATCGCTTTCGGAGCTGCGCCTTTGTCAGAGGTATGCTGTTTCTTCACTTGATGAAGGACCAGCACTCTGAAACCCCGTGATTTCAAATAAACCTGTTGGACTATAACCTGGTATCGTGTGACTTCTAACTTCATTTATAATAAATTTAATATTTTCCCATTGACAAATTTTAGGGACTATAGTTACCTGTTTTTTTTAAATCTCCCACCATCTTTGAATAAGGTGCTATCTTAGCAGTTTCCAATCCTCTGTTATTTTTCCACTGTCTAAGGATTTTTGGAAGGTTGTCACCAGTGTATCACCTATCTCTGGTTGCTTCCTTTCAAGTTGTAGGATGCAACCAGTCAAGTCTAGGAAACATTTTGGCCTTTAATCCAATTGGTTTCCCTGCTACATTTTATTCAGTCATAGTTATTTCTTCCCCTGCTTTTATCCCTTGTTATTTAGTATTTTGGAATGGTGTGAATGTCCTCTACTGTGAAAACTGATGCAACGTATTTACTTAATACCTCTGTCATATTCTGGTTCCCTATCATTATTTCCCTAGCCTCATTCTCTAAGAGGCTTCTCCCTTTTTTTTGAAACAGGAGGCGACACAGTAGCTCAGTGGTTAGCACTGCTGCCTCACAGCGCCAGGGGCCCGGGTTCGATTCCATTTTTAGTTGACTGCCTGTGCACGGTTTGCACATTTTCTCCATGTCTGTGTGGATTTGCGTTGGGTGCTCCGGTTTCCTCCCAAAGTCGAAAGATGTGCAGACTAGGTGGATTGGCCGTGCTAAATTGCGCAAAGTGTTCAGGGATGTGTAGATTAGGTAGGTTATACGTGGATGGGTCTGGGTGGTTTGCTCTGAGGGTTGGTGTGGACTTGTTGGGCTGAACAACCTGTTTCTACACAGTAGGGATTCTAAGAAATATAAACCAGCACTTAACATTCATTTTTGTATCACGTGCTAGTTTGGCCTCGGTTTATTTTCTCCTCTTCTTTTTGCTCTTATGTTATTGGCTTTTAAAACTTTCTCTATCCTGTGGTTTATCATTAATCTTTGCCATTTATGATCTTTCTTTCAACTTTAGTACTATCTTTAATTCCTTTGGGTTCACCATAGCTGATTTACTCTCAACCTATAATCCCTTTTCCTCACTGGGATACACCTTTGCTGTGTGCCATCTTCTTAAACATCTGTTGTACCTCAACCAGCATTACCAGCTAAATATATTTTGCACTCTGGCCAACTTCATCTCCATTCTTGTGTAATTACCTTCTTTTGTGTTTAGCACAGAACTTTCCAACCCAGATCTCTTCCTGTCAACCAAACGTGTTTTTTAACTATGTCATGGTCACTATATTAGGGAGCTTTTACTCCTGAGATCATTTTATTAAACACTTTTATTAAACATTTCATTACACATTGTCTTCACCCATATGGATTCTATGTCGTTGATCCAAGTTTTTTTTTTGCTATCATACTTTGTCCATCTTGGGCTAACTGAGCCACCCCACCACCTTATCCCATTCTGTTCATTCTTTCAAAAAAATCTGATACCCCTGAATATTTTGATTTAGCTTCGATATTTTTGTAACTGTAGGATCATACATGTTAACCTATATTTGTGCTGTTCCTTTATTTACTTTGTTCTGAATACTATGCATATTTAAATAGATCTATTAATGTTGCCTTTTTTAACTGCCTTTTCCCCTTTTGACTTTATTTGATGCATTTTATGCTTGTAGACACTTGTTTCCTGTGCCACACTGAATATCATTATCAAAATAGTTGACCTGCAAGACCACCGTATCTTTTTGCTTTATAAGCCTACAAGAAAGGCTGTTTCAGCACCACAGCAGGGTTGGAAATCTGACTGGAGAATTTAAGACCAGGCACAGATTTGACAGACCATAATATATCCCAAGAACTTTGGAATGGAAAGTGAGTTTGGAAATGTAATTGTAATTTGCAATAATAAATTTCTTTTGAGGGGAAACCCCCAGATTTGAAGGGGAGGATGAAAGCATCTGGGAAGGATCCAGCTTATACTTGAAACCAGTAGGAAAAGTTGCATGTTCAGTAGCTGAACTGGAATGGGGTTGAGAGAAGGGCGGTGCTTGACGAAATGATCTGAAGAGAGGGCATGTAAATGAATCAGCCAGGTGATGTGGTTATCCATGTCTAGGTACCATTTTAATTCCGAGGCAGCCCAATGAAGTTCATGAGCTCCTTTACTTTTTTGATCAGTCCGGACTGACCTATCCCCTCCCTACCGCCCCACCTATACTCTCCTCTCCACCTATCATCTTTTCTCTCCATCTTCGGTCCACCTCCCCCTCTCTCCTTATTTATTTCAGAACTCTCTCCCCATCCCCCTCTCTGATGAAGGGTAAAGGCCCGAAACGTCAGTTTTTGTTCTCCTGAGATGCTGCTTGGCCTGCTGTGTTCATCCAGCTTCACACTCTCTTATCTTGGGAACTGCAGATGCTGGAGAATCCATTATCTCTGTGTAAGAGGTTGACTGTGATCAAGAGCCATATTTTATTGCAAGAGTATTGAAGGAAACTATATCTGCAGGTTAGGATTAAAACAACTTGAATCAACAACAAATTGCAAATGTACCGTCAAGGCTTATTGGCTTGAACGTCCAGAGGGTTAGGTAAAGGAATTTCTTTTCATTGTTTGTAACTAGAGATACACCTAATGAATTAATACAATACAATACAGTACAGCTCAGGAACAGGCCCTTTGGCCCTCTAAGCAGGCACCAATTTCTAAATCCTATTTAGACCTGTGCCCATGCACTGTTTCTGTCCTTCTGCTCCCCTCCCGTTCAAGTGTCTGTCAAGATATGCCTTAAATGTTGCTGATGTGCCTGTTCCCACCACCTCAACTGGCAGTGTGTTCCAGGCATCTTTGTGAAAGATTTTCCCTGTGCTTCTCTCCTAAACTACCCCCCCCCCCCCTCCCCCCCACCTCGAACCTGTGCACTCTTGTAGTTGATCTTTCCACTCTGGAGAAAGCCTCTGACTATCCACCCTATCTCTGCCTCACATTATTTTGTAGACCTCTAACAGGTGGGCCCTCAGCCGCCTCCTTTCCAGTGAAAACAAACAGTTTACCCAACCTCTCCTCGTAACTAATACCCCCTAGACCAGGCAACATCCTGGTAAACCTTCTCTGCAGTCTCTCCAAAGCATTCACGTTCTTCTGGTAGCTGGAGATCAAAACTGCATGCAGCATTCAAAATGTGGCCTAACTGAAGTTTTGTACAGTTGTAACATAACTTGTCGACTTTAATATTTGATGCCCTGGCTAATGAAGGCAAGCGTACTGCATGCCTTCTTGACCAGCTTATCCACCTGTGTTGCCACTTTAAGGGATCTATGGACCTGTACACCCAAATCTCTCTGTATACCAATGCACCTTAGAGTTTGGCCACTTATTATATAAATTGCACCTGAATTTGATCTTCTAAAATGTATCACCTTGTTAGGTTCATTTTTGGAGACCCTCACGGTCTTGATGCAATAACAAGACACTGACCTGTTTAGAAAAACACAAATCCTTTATTACCAAGCAAGTACAATCTGTGGAGAATCACAGTACTTAACCCTGCACAGAGTGCAGAGTCTCGTAAGCAATTCTCCCCGAGTAGCGGACAGTCCTCGCTTTTTATACCTTATCAAGTGCATGGTACATAAAGCAATTTTACATCTCACAATGGCATGATATATGAAACAATCACTACAACAGACAAAGACATGATACAAAACAATTATTACATCAAAAGCATAAAGAGAGCAGGACATGGTATCGATCGTTCACGAAGTGACTGCTATAACTGGAGGCGATTCCAAGTTGCCGAAGTGACAGAATGTAATTTCAAGCCGTCGAAGTGTCTGGCTTGAACAAAAGTCAGGTCCCTTTGTCAGAAACAGAAGTTACATACTTCCGAAGTCTCTCACCTTTACAAATGCTCCTCTCTCAACTTTATTTGAGACAGTTTCCACATACTCCCGTGCAGAAAGATAAAGATTTGCACATTTTAACTCAGGCATGAAGCTTAAGGCAGTGTTTGCATACCTATATGTAGCAAGATAAGGAGTTACAAAGTTTTACACCTAATTTCTAGTTGGGCAGGAAGTTTTAAGGCAGTGTTTGTATACCTATGTGTAGGCAGATAAAGGACATTGATTCCATATTTCTATAAATTAATGGGATGTTATCCCAATAACATCTCAACCTCTCATTTGTCTGAATTAAACTTTGTCAGCCATTTCTCTGTCCAAATCTGTAATCTGTCTATATCTCACAGTAGCCTTTTTGATATCTTCATCACCATCTGCAACTCCTCCACTTTTGGTGTCATCCACAAACGTAGACCACCAACATTTTCCTCCAAATTATTTATTTATATTACAAACAACAAAAGTCCCAGCAGTGATCCCCACAGATCCCACGAGTTACTGATCTCCATTCCAAAAAGCACTCTTCCCCTACTGCTCTCTGTCTTCTATGACCATGCCCATTTTGTATCCATCTAGCCAGCTCACCCAGATCCCGTGAGATTTCACCTTCTGTACCAGACTGCCATAGATATCTTGTCAAATGGCCTTACTAAAATCCATGCAGACAACATCCACTGCCCGTATCTCATCAATAATTCTTGATACCTTTCAATACCTCCTCAAAAAATAGGGTGACTTTATTTGAGCATTGAGGGGAGGACCATCAATTCCTTTGTGTGTTCATGGCGGTTTTTTCCGGTATCAGACTTTTAATTGGATTTTCAGTGTGGCTCAGTTGTATGTGTTCTGGAGTACTCTGCACAGTGACAATTTACTCATTCCAGTGTAAGTGGCTACAGCTTTGTTTGGACAATAAAACAGAAACATCCAACCTATGAAGAAGAAAACCTCCATCTCTCCATTTTAAAAAAAATCTTGGTCTTTTTCTTTTTCCTGTTTTTCATTTACCTTTTTTCTTTTCTTTCTTTTTCCTCTTTCTCTTTGTCATTTTAGTTCTTTGCCCTCTTCTATTTTTTCTTTCTTGCCCTTCCTTTTCTCTCTCCCTTCTGAGAGTTGAACTGCAAAAGAGCATTCCAAGCAGCTAGATACTTTCTGAAAATGTTCCCTTCTTGGAAAAAAAAATGATCTACTGCCTTCAGAGACACTGAAAGGGTGAATCCTCAAGTGTTGAATGAAAGGTTGGGAATTGGTGTGTCCACAACCTTTTGCCCATTTCAGAACGGTGTAAGGAACAGGTTGGGAACAGCTCATTGAATCATAGAATCCCTACAGAGCCGAAACAGGCCATTCAGCCCAACAAGTCCAGGCCACCCCTTCAAAGAGCATACCATCCAGACCCATCCCCCTGCCTTTTCCCTGTAACCCTGAATTTCCCATGTCTAATCCACCTAATTTGCATACCCCTGGACACTGGGCAAATTAGCCTGGCTAATCCACCTAACCTCCACATCTTTGGTCTGTGGGAGGAAACTGGAGCACCCGGTGGAAACCCATGCAGACACTGGGAGAATGTGTAAACTCCACACAGACAGTCGCCTGGGGGTGGAATCAAACCCAGGTCTTTGGCGCTGTGAGGCAGCAGTGCTAACCACTGAGCCACCATGCTGTCCGTTGCTTATAATCCAGACTGGTGCCAAAAGTGTGCTGCATACTGTATTTTTCCCCACTTGTGATATTTGTGTTTTTTTTGTCTCTGAGTGTCTTTGTGTAAGAGATTTGTTTTTACAAGGGCAGAATTTGTTAAGAGAGGTATAAGTTTGTAATTTGTGTTTTGTTTACACCAATAACAAAGAACAAAGAAAATTACAGCACAGGAACAGGCCCTTTGGCCCTCCAAGCCTGCGCCGATCGAGATCCTCTGTCTAATCCTCTGTCATCTATTTTCTAAGGGTCTGTATCCCTTTGCGCCCTGCCCATCCATGTACCTGTCCAGATACATCTTAAAAGACACTACGTGTCTGCATCTACCACCTCCACTGGCAACGCATTCCAGGCACCCACCACCCTCTGCATAAAGAACTTTCAAAGGATATCTCCCATAAACTTTCCTCCTCTCACTTTGAACTCATGGCCCCTAGTAATTGAGTCCCCCACTCTAGGAAAAATCTTCTTGCTATCCATCTTGTCTATACCCCTCATGATTTTATTGACCTCAATCAGGTGTCCCCTCAATCTCCGTCTTTCTAACAAAAATAATCTTAATCTACTCAACCTTTCTTCACAGCTAGCGCCGTCCATACCAGGCAACATCCTGGTGAACCTCCTCTGTACCCTCTCCAAAGCATCTGCGTCCATTTGGTAATGTGGCAACCAGAACTGTATGCAGTAGTCTAAATATGGCCGAACCAAAATCTTACACAACTGTAACGTGGCCTGCCAATTCTTGTACTCAATACCCTGTCTGATGAAGGATAGCATGCCGTATGCCGCCTTGACCACTCTATTGACCTGAGTTGCCACCTTCAGGGAACAATGGACCTGAACACCCAGATCTCTGTACATCAATTTTCCCCAGGACTTTTCCATTTACTGTATAGTTTGCTCTTGAATTAGATCTTCCAAAATGCATCACCTCGCATTTGCCCAGTTTGATCTCCATCTGCTATTTATCTGCCCAGCTCTCCAATCTATCTATATTCTGCTGTAATCTCTGACAGTCCCCTTCACTACCTAATGATAGAAAATGGTAGTAAAGGATCTGCTTGCAGTTATTCACTGCATTCTTTTTAAGTACGAAACCTGATGAGGGTTTTCTTTTAATTTAGTTAGTCGGTCAGGTAAATTGGGAGTTTTGACAGTTTGATGAAATCTTTTCACGTTCATGACAACTACCAGAATCGCGGGGCTTGATTTCTACCATACGACTGCTATCCTAGTGACTCATGACTATGATTGAGTGTGCGACTGGAAGTTTGGAACAAAAACAAGTGCTTGATTGAGGAGTTAAAGTAAGTGATTAAAGATTGAAATAATAAATATCAAGTCTAGTCCTGCAGAAAGTAGATGGCTGTAAAAATCACAGAAGCCTTTCTGTAAGTGAAGAATTCATCTCTGATGAACTTACAAGTGATCACAGAAGCCAGGTTGATTGAACTGGCAAGTAAACTAGAAGTGAAATTGTCTGCTGAGGTCAAGAATGTAGACATAATTGAAAGACTAAAACAATGTTTGGGCTTAATAGAGATACAGGAGAGACCTGGTAATCTAAGCGATTGAAATCTGTTCATATTGAGTTACGGTTAAAGGAGCTTGATTTTTAAAACAAAGGAACTAGTGGTTAAGAAACAGAAAAGGGAGATGGAATTGATGAGAATTGAAATGAGAATTCTAGTATTAGAATTATCAAGGGAGAAATAAGAGTACACAAATGCAAACTTAAAATGTGTCTTTAATAAAATGGGAGATGTCAAATGTTGATGCAGACTTTGACAAGAATACTCATCATAATCTGAAGTCTAGTGAGGCAATGTTTAGATCTGAAACATATCAGATATTGCTGGAGAAACTCAAGTCTTGGCAACAGAAAGCAGAGCCAATGTTTCTGGTCCAGACACCCTTTGTTAGATGTTGCCAGACCTGCTGAATTACTCCAGCAATTTCTGTTGCTGATTCAGATTCCCAGCATCCTTTGCTAGGTTTAATGTTTATATTTATGCGGGCCTTACTAAAGTTTGAGGAAAAGGATGTGGAGGCATTCTTTGTCATTTCAGAAAATAGGAAGGCAAATGAATCAGCTAAATTAAAATTAAACGTTACCTATGCAGAACAAGTTGATGGGTAAGGCACAGGAAATTTTCTGGGGATTATGGCACTGTGTTTAAGAAAAATACTGTGTACGTAAGAGTTAGTTTTGGAAGTGTACAGGCAAACATTTTGAAGTTTAAGATAACAGCCTGGCCAAACTCTCATTGCTTTTCTTAATCCATTCAAACTCTATTTTGTCAGGTATATACATGTATTAGATATGGAAACCAGAGATCATTTTCTGAGAATTTAAAAATAATCATTACCTTTTGTAATAAGAACCCTTGTTGAAGATCAAAGGTTTGCAACTAGAAGACAGGCAGCTGTAATGGCTTATGATATGAGCTGATCCATAAAACTAAGCCTTTAGTCCATCACCCCCATAAACTCAAAGGTCAGAAGATGGGAGATTATAAGGTAGTCATATAGCCAGGGTAAAGAACGGGCAACTGGGAATTCCCCAAGATCCTCTCTGCAAATCAGGAAGGAAAGTGTTGAGAATGGAGATAAAAATTGAAGACCAGAATGCTACCCTTGTGGTAAAGTGGGACACCGTTTCTCTATGTTGTAAGTTGCGAGGGAAGCTGATAGGATTTGTATAGTGAGACTGAAAAGGAGTTCAAAAGGAAAAAAAAATGGGTCAAGTTAAAACTTTAACTGCCACAAGTAAACTGGAGGTGTGAAAACTAGTATGAATGCAAATGAACGGAATGGTACAAATGAGAGAGAGATTTTTGTCAGGGCAAAATAACCCCAGTTTCTTCAGATCATGCAGCTAAACCCAAAGCTATGGTAAGAGGCACGAGCTACTCGGACTTGTTTGCTACATAAGGCTGTCATTTTCCCTCCAAAAAATCTGTTGAAAGTCGAACTATTAGTAAATGGGCCCTGAAGATCAGATTATAAACATGTGTTGAAGTCCCTCCAGGATGATAATACCTAAGGGCCTAAGGTGTCGAGCCCAGATTTGCTCACAGCACTATAGGTGGGCCTAACTAGGGTTTTGTATAACTGCAGCATAATGTGTGCATTTCTAGACTCCAGCCCTTTAGATATGCAGACTAATATTCCAGTTGCTACCATGACTATATTTTCTGTACCTGTTTATGACATTTTAAAGAGCTATGCACCTGAACATTCCAATCTTGTTGGACATTTAGAATATTTAACTTCATGCCTTTTTAAAAAATGCTGACCTGTCCTTTCTTGGTCCAAAATGGACAACCTCACACTTGCTTATCTCAAAATCCACCCACCACATCTTTGCTCATTCACCTAGTCTTTCAATATCTCTTTGTAATTTTATGTTATCATGTACGCTGCCTACAACGCCACCTAACTTTGTGTTATCAGCAAATTTGGATTTATGACTTACTATGCCATTATTCAAGTCATTAATTATGTGAATAATCGAGACCATAACATAAATTCTTGTGGGACACCACTGGTCACATCCTACCAATTTGAGGAACTACCCATTGCCCCTACTTTGTGTAACCTGCCAGTGAGTCAGTTTCCCAGCCATGTCAGTAATTTGCCCTCAATTCCATGGGTTCACAATCTCTGATGCCTTCTAGAAGTCCATATAAACAGAATCCATAGATATTCCCCTGTCCACTACTTTAGTCCCCTCCTCAGAAAATTCAAAAAAGATCATCATGCAGGACCTACCTTTCAAAATTTATCTGCATTGAATGCCCTATCTCTGTTATATATGCTGAGTACCTACAGAATCAAAATAATTAATATTTCTCCCATCTGTAAATCATTGTCTGTGGTATTATCCTTGCTGTTTCTTCATGTTGCTATTTCTACCTTGCCTTTTTTCGATGTACCTGTGCCCAAAATTACTGCAGTATTTCATTTTCCTTGATAATTTCATTTCATATTTCCTCTTTGTCTTCATAATTGTCTGTTTTTAACCATGTCCTAATCGTTTTAAATTTCCTCTTATCATGTACTCCTGTCCTGTTTGTCATGTTGATGCGTGGTTCTTCCCTAAAACTCAGTCGATTCCTTTTGTCATTAATAATCCATGGATTGTCATTGGTATTTAGTTGATCCTTCTTAGTAGAACATATTTCTGCACTCTGAAAGTGTTTTAAATGTTTCCCATTGTTGTCCTTCACCAGTGTTTGCCTGTATTCCCCCAGCGTCAAGTTCTATTCTCACAATTAATCAACTTTCCTGGAATGTTTTTAGCCTGATTTTCTGTACACATGAGTTCTTCTCTATTATCATGTTGCTTCTCTGTACTACTTTAATTTACTTTGGCTGGCTGTCCTTGGTTACATCTGTTATGTTCTCAGCTCATAGCAATGGGCAGTAGGATTTTTGAGTAGATTTGTAGCTCGGGTTGTGGATGTTGTGGTTGGTTGGCTCGCCAAGCTGACTCGTTGTTCCACAGGCGTTTCATTACCTTGCTGGGTAACATCATCAGTTTGACTTTCTTACTGGAAAACCAGGCCTCTAGGAATTCCAGTGCTTGCCTTTGCTTCGCCTGTCCCAGGATCCTTGTGTTGTCCCAATTGAATTGGTGGTTTTCCTTATCCATGTGGATGGAGATGCCTAATTATTGGTCGTGTCTTTTTGTTGCCAGTTGATGTTCATGTACTCTTAAGGTTAATTTCCTTCCTGTTTGTCCAATGTAATGTTTGTTGCAGACTTCGCAGGGAATCCTGCATATGACATTGGCCCTGTCCGTAGTGGGTAGTGGGCCTTTGGTTTGGGTGAGCAGTTGGTGTCGGGTTGATGTGGGTTTGTGTACTCCTCTAGATAACAAGGTGTAGATGTGGATGAACACAGCAGGCCAGGCAGCATCAGAGGAGCAGGAAAGCTGATGTTTCAGTTCTGGACTCTTCTTCGGAAATGGGCAGGTGAAGCGGAAGAGAGACAGGGAGGTGATGATGGAAGGTGGGCAGAGGAGCAGATAGGTGGAGAGAAGATGGACAGGTCAAGGAGGCAGGGATGAGGCTAGTTGGTAGGAAGTTGGGGTGGGGGTTGGTTAGTGAGGTGGGAAGAGCAGATATATGTGAGAAAGGCTGACAGGTCAAGGAGGCAGGGAGGAGCTGGGCTGATCTTGGGATGATGTCAGGAGTGGGGAGATTTTGAAGCTTGTGAAGTCCACATTGAGACCATTGGGCTGCAGGGTTTCCAAGCGAAATATGAGGTGCTGTTCCTCCAGCCTTTGGGTGGCATCGTTGAAGCAGTGGAGGAGGCTTAGGGTGGACATATCATCCAAAGAGTGGGAGGGTGAGTTGAAGTGGTTCGCAACTGGGAGGTGTTGTCATTTGTTACGAACCGAGCGTAGGCCCTCCACAAAGTGGTCTCCAAGCCTATGCTTGGTTTCCCCTGATGCAGAGAAGGTCACGTCGGGAACAGCGGATACAATATACCACGTTAGCAAATGTGCAGCTGATCATCTCTTTGATGTGGAAGGTTTTCTTGGGGTCTGGGTTGGGGTTGAGGTGGGGGCGGTACTAGGGGCAAATGTAGCACTTCCTGTGGTTGCAGGGTAAAGTGCCAGGGATGGTGGGGCTAGTGGGGAGTGTGGAGTGGACAAGGGAGTCCTGGAGAGAGCGGTCCCTTCAGAAGGCAGATAAAGGTGGTGAGGAAAAAATGTCCTTGGCAGTGGGATGAGGTTGCAGGTGGCGGAGGATGATGCGTTGAATACGTACATGACACCACCCATGTCTTCCACCTCCTCCAAAACTTCTGAAAATGTCTGTAGTTTCTAGCAGTCTTGGTAATGGTAGTTATCATACCACACTGTGATGCATCCACATAGGATGCTTTTCTTGTGGACACGATGAATTTCCTTAACCTTCTGAGGAAGTACAAACGTTGTGCTTTCTTGACCACCATGTTAAAGTGGCTGGACTAGGACAGATTGTTGGTGATCATCACTCCTAGGAACTTGATGTCCTCGACCATCTCCACCTAAGCAGTATTGATGCAGATAGATGCATGCCCTCCATTCCACTTCCTGAGGTCAGTGACCAGCTCCTTGTTTTTCTGACGTTGATTAAGAGAATATTATCTTTATGCAATTCCGCTAAGCTCTCAATCTTCTTACTGTATTCTGTCTTGTTAAAATCCGACCTACAATGGTAGTGTTGTCAGCAAACTTGTCAACGTAGTTGGGGTGGAATTTGGACACACAGCCTTAAGTGTATAAGGAGTATTGTAGGGTGCCATATTAGGTCATTGGTATTGATGATTGTGGGGAAGGAGGTGTTGTTGTCTATTTTAATTCATGGCAGTCTATGTGTCAGGACGTCCAGGTTGGAGTTAGAGGGGAGAACTTAGACCTAGGTCTCAGAGTTGAGAGATGAGTTTGTTTGGAATTACGGTGTTGAAGGCAGAATAGTAGCCTGTAAGCAGGAACTTGGTATTGATATTCTTTTATTATCCAGATATTTCAGGGATGAGTGTAGGGCCAGAGAGATGGCTTCTGCTGTAGACCTGTTGTGGTGGTAGGCAAATTGCAAAGGATCAAGGCAATTTGGTGGGCTGAAGTTGATGTGAGCCATGACTAACTTCTCAAAGCACTTCATAATTAGACAGCTCACAGCCACCTTGACAGTCATTGAGGAATGGTGCATGATTTTTCTTTGACACTGGGATGACAGTGGTCTTCTTGAAGTAGATGGGGACTTCAGATCATCATAGGGAGAAGTTAAAGATGTCCGTGAATACTCCTGCCAGCTGGTCCACACATGTGAATGCACGGCAAGGGACTCTATTTGGGTTATTCACATTCTGTGAGTCCACTCTGAAGAAGGTTGATCTAAAGCCTGTGGGGGTGACCATGGGTATAGGTGTATCCCAGATGTCTTCCTATTTCAAGGACTGTAACATCCCACTTCCGGTTATCAAAAGCACCCTCAACTGCATCTCTTGCGTTTCCCGCACTGTTGCCTCTCATCCTCTTCCCCAAGAAAAATAAAGACAGAAACCCCCTTGTGCTCACGTATCACCCCACCAACCTCTGCATCCAATGCATCATTCTCTGCCACTTCCACCACCTATAATCCGACCCCACAACCAAAGATATATTTCCCTCTCCACGCCTATCTGCCTTTCAAAGGGACTGCTCTCCTCTCCTTGTCCGCTCCACACTCCCCACACTAACCCCATCATCCCCAGCACCTTTGTCCGCAGCTGCACCAGCCCCTACACCTTCACCCTCCCCTCCATTTAAGTCACAATACAAACCTTCCATCTCAGACAGGGGTTCACCTGCACATCTGTCAACTTGGTCGACTGTATTCGCTGCTCCCGATTTGGTCTCCTCTACATTGGTGAGACCAGGTGTAGAATCGGAGACAGTTTCGTAGAGCACTTGCACTCTGTACGTGACAAACAACACCACCTCCTGGTCACCAACCATTCATTCCCCCTACCCCTCCCCACTCCCTTGGTGACATGTCCTTCCTAGGCTGCCTCCAGTGTCACAGTGACACCATGCACAAACTGGAGGAGCAACACCTCATATTCCGCCTTGGGTGCCTATAGCCCAGTGGCCTAAACATAGAATTCACCAGTTTTAAAATCTCCCTATGCCAGGCCTCATTCCATGTCAAATCCTCCCTCTCATTTCCACCTCCGTGACCTGACACAACCTGTCCATCATCTCTCCCACCTATCTGCCCCTCCCATCCCACTGACCAATCCCCACCACTCCCTGCCTGCATTCACCTATCACCGTCCCACCTATCTTCCCCCAACCCACCCCTCCTCTATTTATTTCTGAGCTCCCTTTCCCCTCCCCATTTCTGAAGAAAGGTCCCGACCTGAAACCTCAGCTGTCTTGCTTGCTGTGTTACTACAACTCCATACTGTGTTGTCTCATGGGACTACAATTGACCAGAAAATGAACTGGACCAGTTGTCTAAATATTGTGGCTGCAGGGGCACATGAGATGTTGGGAATTTTGGTGTGGCTAATTCATCTCATTTGGGAAGGAGAAGTCTGGTTGAACCCCTCTGATAATTAAACCAAAGCACAAGCCCCAATCTGTTATGACAGGAGTAGAAACTCCCTTCTAATAATTACCCCTGAAACACTGAGAAGCTCACCTTTCGCCTCATAATCTATTGAGAGTGATTTGAATGATAGGAAACCTCTGATCCACTTTATAAATAACAAAAAATGTATTTTTTAACCCTAACAATGAACAAAATATCAGAATTACTAACAAGCTGAACACTCTTCCCCATCCCATCAAACGACTCCCTAACTGGCCTAAATTCTACTGGAATACAGTTCAAATAAACACAGGTCTCGCTTGTATAAACCATATTAGTAAGTCAACAAGAAATTAAAACTTGATAAGTTTGCATGGACTGTCTTCTGGAATGCACTGCCTTTTCTGTTACTCCACAAATGCCTTTCTTCTGCTGTCAGGGATGTTTTCTCCATAATTTCTTCTGTGAGGACTTTAAGCTAAAAGTCCCTTGGTTCCTTTCAGTAATTAGTTGTTGCTTTCTCTGAGGGCAACAAAAGGTGGTGTTGTCAGTTGGCTTTCCCCGATTTTCCAAATGCCCTGTCTTATATCCCCTATGACACATCAAATTAGAACATAGAACAGTACAGCACAGAACAGGCCCTTCAGCCCACAATGTTGTGCCGACCATTGATCCTCATGTATGCACCCTCAAATTTCTGTGACCATATACATGTCCAGCAGTCTCTTAAATGACCCCAATGACCTTGCTTCCACAACTGCTGCTGGCAACGCATTCCATGCTCTCACAACTCTCTGCGTAAAGAACCTGCCTCTGACATCCCCTCTATACTTTCCACCAACCAGCTTAAAACTATGACCCCTCGTGCTAGCCATTTCTGCCCTGGGAAATAGTCTCTGGCTATCAACTCTATCTATGCCTCTCATTATCTTGTATACCTCAATTAGGTCCCCTCTCCTCCTCCTTTTCTCCAATGAAAAGAGACCGAGCTCAGTCAACCTCTCTTCATAAGATAAGCCCTCCAGTCCAGGCAGCATCCTGGTAAACCTCCTCTGAACCCTCTCCAAAGCATCCACATCTTTCCTATAATAGGGCGCCCAGAAATTCTTATCATATGATTGCTTTCAGGTTGTCAACACCATCAGTTTTTAAATTCAGTTAGCTTTTAGTGTGTAAGGGCTTGGTTTAAATTGATTGGCTAAATTTGAAAAGACTTGATGTCTTGGTAAAAATGCCGCTTGCCAGTTTGATACAAATTGTTTCAGTTTGGGCACTCGGTGCACAGTACTTGGAAGCTTCCAAGCAGAGACAAAGCATGACTTCTTAAAGGGACCAGGCAGTCTTATTTTTTTTTTCGCCCATTTTCATTTTTTAAACAGTCATTCTAACTTCCTGCCTTCCAATTCATGAATAGTCTACCAAACTTCATAACAATCTCCTGACTTCCCAAAGCATGTGCACCATCTCCATGGCATATATTAGCAGCGGAATGGAATATTCATACTTGCCTGGATGAGGACAGCTCCAACAATACATGAAGCTCATCACCATCCAGGACAAAGCAACCTGCTTGATTGGCATCCCACCCATCACCTTCAAAATTTGCTCCCTTTGCCCTAATACACAGTGGCTTCAATGTACAAGATTCACTGTAGCAACTCAACCAGGTTGCTTCTATAGAATCTACCACCAGCTAAAAGGGCAAAAGTAGTAAATGCATTGGAGTACAATCACCTGCAAGTTCCCTTCCAAACTATCCTGCTTTGGAGCAATACCCTCCTTTTGTTCACTTTTTGCTGGGCTGAAATTCTGGAATTACTGACAGTACTATTGGTATAAATACCTCTCATTGACTACAGTGGTTCAGTAAGGCAGCTCACCAGTGGTATCCACATCCTGTGAATGAATTTAAAAGAAAACCTTGCAGAGTATTTTTTTGTATATGTCTTTTTGCATATTAGAGGGGAATTTGTTATTTGTTTGGATTTCTTCTGCTTAGTTTTCAGTGATTCCTTTTTGATTCTTAGTAACCCTTTCAATAGGTGATGTAGTCATGTAGTAATGTTAGCTTCAGCATTTGTTTATATGCACGATATGTGGATTGGCAAAGTGGGCAGAATGAGAAGAATACATCAATATGCACAATAATTTCCTTCCATTAAATTTGACACTCCTGCATACTAGAAACATATTCATTTCCATTTGATATTTAAGTTGGCATAAAAAAGCAACATGCATAAGCCAGCAATATGTTTGTTTTTGTCAAAATGACTAATATACACTTCTGTTCACTAAAGTAAAACTATCCCCTGAACACATTTGCCATGGTCTGATGAAGTCGCAGCTAATGAATTTACAGTTTGTATTTTTAGAGCTGGTAGATGTTAACCAGACAGTTAGGACTGTTTTTATTGCATCTATGTCCTCAATTTCAGATTTAAATTTAACAACTGATTTTAATATTGATATTATAAGTTGTTATTTCCAGAAAAAAAGTTCCAAAATTCTATTAGTCTTTGTGAAGAAATGTTTCCTAGTTTCTCTCCAAATATGTCACAAAATTTTAGATTTTACGTCCTCCTCCCAGATTCCCTTAAATTAATTGATCATTTTGTTAATTTTCTTCACTGTAAATGATACAATTCCAAATTATTTCATTGACATTTTAAAATGTCCCAAGGTTATGGGACTCTGCATTTTATTATAAATGCCAGAACTTAACAAGCTTGGTGAGTATCATTCATTTAGGCAGGGCCATGGAGTAAAATCGTGGGATCCAGTTCTTGCTTTATTTCCAAGCTCCTTATCCCTCAGTCCCACTGCTCCCCTCAATTTCAAACCTTCAACACTTTCGTTCTATGTTTTTGCAATACCTTATGACCCTCTAGAAAAGTGCAGCACAGAAGGAGTCATTTCTGCCCATTAAGTGCTTGTTCTTTTAAAGAGGAATTCCTCCATCCTACCAGTCCCTGCCCCTGCATGTTCGTTCCCTTCTTTTGATCACTAAGTATCTGTATCTACCACAATGTTGTAGGAGACAATATATTTTAAATATTTAACACATGGATTCCCTCGCATTATACTCCTCAGTTCTTTTGCTAGTCAATGCAAATTAAGTTAAATCTGAGTCATCTGATTATTGACTTTTCAGCCACTGGATTCGGATTCTATTTATTCAGTGTAGCTTTTCCTAATTTTATACATCTATTAAATCACTTCAAGCACCTTGCAAGAATGTTAAACAACAACCAAAAATGAATAAAGAAAATAAGCTTGAACGGTAAACCGGCAAGTAAAATAAAAATGGAGCAGAAAGTGAGAGCGGTTCATATACAAAAGAAGAGAGGCCAAACATAGTCCCTTTAGAGAATAAGGGTGGGGAAGGAGGAATGGCAGAGGAGTTGACTAAGTATTTGCATCAGCCTTCACAATGGAACACACTAATAGCATTCCAAAGTTACTAAGTAATCAGGGAGACAAAACGGAGTGGGAGGCAGAAATAAATATAATATCACTAGATTAAAAAATGCTACGGAAACCAATGGGGCTAAAGGCTGATAAAGCGCGAGGCCCTGATGAGTTATATCCTAGAATATTAAAGGAGGTAGCTACAAGTATAATAGATGCACAGGTAATCATCATCTAAGAATATCTCAAAACTGGAAAAGTCATGGGGTATTGGAAAAACACCAATGAAATGCACTTATTCAAAAGGGGAGGGGCAGTTTAGAAAAAAAATTGTGGTTTACTATCAGATAACTCTTATTAGATGTAATAACAAAGAATTTGTAGATGCATAATATAGTAAGGGGGAAATCATGCCTTCCAAATCCATTTGAATTCTTTGAAGACGTAATAAGCAAGATAATAAAGCAGAACCAGTAGTGTGCAGTATCTTTGTATTTCCAAAGTCACTTGCTGATGTGCAGCGGATAGAAGATTGGCTAACTAAGCAGAAGGCAGAGAGTTGAGATAAGGTTGGAGGGGTGGGGTGCATTTTCATGGTGTTACTAGTGGATTGCCACATGGATCAGTGCAGTGATTGCAATGACGATAGACGAAAGATTAAGTTTTAGACTCTTGATCAATGTCCGTTGGGTGCTTTGGGTCATCCTGCTTTGGAGCAATACCCTCCTTTTGTTCACTTTTTGCTGGGCAAAGTTGGTGTGGACTGGTTGGACTGAAGGTCCTGTTTCCATGCTGTATGACACTGACTCTACTCTGTAGACCATGGGTTTGTGCTGGGTTTGAGGTCTCTTCCTCAAGTGTCTGAAGGCTGTATTGGACATTAGAGTTGGTGTTGGATTTAATTCATGTACAACCACTTCAATTGCTGCTTGTTCAAACAGCAGTTTACAAATTGCTTGCCACAAGTGTCAGACTACTTGCTTAGATTAGATTACCTACAGTGTGGAAACAGGCCCTTTGGCCCAACAAGTCCACGCCGGTCCTAGAAGCATCCGTCCCAGACCCATTCCCCTATAACACCCACACCCCTGAACACTACGGGCAATTTAGCATGTTTGATCCACCTAGCCTGCACATCTTTGGACTCAGGGAGGAAACCCACGCAGACACGGGGAGAATGTGCAAACTCCACACAGACAGTCACCCGAGGCAGGAATCAAACCCTGGTCCCTGGAGCTGTGAGGCTGCAGTGCTAACCACTGAGCCACTGTGCCGCCCCATGTTTTTCAAAACATGCAGCAGTCTTTCAAAAGACCGGTTTTAATTCAGTTATTTCTTATTTAAATCATAATTCTTAAAAACTCCAGAAGTAAGAAGCCATAATCCTTACAAAATGCTAGTTTTATGTTGGAGTTTGGTACTGTGATGAAATACTCAAATTGAGCACTTTTTAAAAGGCAGATAAGTCATTTTTTTTTAAAAGATGGAGAAGCATATTCTTTTGATTACTTTTTCTGTCCTTAAGTGACTCGAGGAACGTACAAATGCTGTGGAGATGAAATTCCCAAAAGCATTCCCTCAAGAGGGTGCTACCAAAATACCACCACCATGTCTCCTGTCCCACTAGGGGACCAAATATCCTGGACAACTGCTACACAACTATCAAAGACCCCTACCGCTCCATTCCATGTCCACACTTCAGAAAATCAGATCACAATGTTGTGTTCCTTCTTCCTGGTTACAAGCAGAGGCTGAAACAGGAGGATCCTTCACAGAGGTACAGTGTTGGTCTGAGGCAGCAGAAGGGCTTCTCCAGGACTGTTCGGAATCAGTGGACTTGGCTATATTCAAGACATCAGCAGACAACCTAAATGACTATGCCACCACCATCACAGATTTCATTAGTAAGTGCATGGAGGACTGCACGACAGAAAAATCCTTCAGGGTGTTCTCCAACCAGAATCCTTGGATGAACTGGTAAATCCACTGTCTACTGAAGATCAAGTGTGCAGTATTCAAGTTAGACAACAAGACCTTTATAGAAAATCCAGATATGACTTCCACAAAGCTATCAGAGATGCCAAGTGGCAGTACTGGACCAAGTTAGATGCCCAAGCCAACCATATGGACACCTGCCACCTATGGCCAGGCCTGCACAACATAACGGGATGCGAAATGAAACTGAGCAAGATAGTGGACAAAAACACATCCCTCCCTGATGTGCTCAATGCCTTTTATGCTTGGTTTGAGCAGAATGCCAGTGGCACTGTGTAATCTGCCCTGACAGTCCTGGATGCACCTATTCCCTCCATCACCGCTGCAGGTGTCAGATGGGTCTACTTGAGAGTCACCCCAACAAAAGTGAGGAGTCTAGATGGAGTCCCCAGCTGCGCAATTAAATCCCGTGCAGACCAGATGGTGGAGGTATTGACTGACCTCTTCAGCCATTCCTTCCTATAAGCCAAAGTCCCCACCAGCTTCAAGAAAATTACCGTCACCCCAGTACCAAAGGAAGCATGTGCAGCCTGCCTTAATGACTACTGTCCAATGGCTCCGACATCTGTAATCATGAAATGCTTCAAGTGGCTGGTCTTGGCCAAAACATCAACTCTAGCCTGGCAGCCTGCCTCAATCCCCTGCAACTTGCCTACCAATGAAACAGGTCCACGTGGATGCCATTTTCTTAGCCCTACCCTCATCCCTGGAACATCTGGACAACAAGGACCTTCATGTCAGACTCCTACCCATCGACTACAGCTCTGCCTTCAACAACATAATTCTCTCCAGCCTAATCTTAAAACTCCAAGATTCTTGGCTTCAGCCTCTGCAACTGGATCCTCAGCTTTCTGACCCATAGATCATAATCAGTGAAGATAGACAACTGTACATCCTCCCCAAAAACCCTCAACACTGGACCCGCCCAAGGATGCATTCTCAGCCTCCTTCTGTACTCCCTGTACACCCACAACTGTGTCTCCAAATTCAGAACAAACACCATTGACAAGTTTGTGTCAAGAGAACGTCAAGTTCCTAGCAATGGTGATAACCACCAGCCTGTCCTGGACTTCCCATGTAGATGCGGTAGTCAAGAAGGCACAGCAATATCTTTTCCTAAGCCACCTGAGGAAGAAATTTGGCATGTCCATAAAGATCTTTCCCAACTTTTACAGATGCAGCACAGAAAATGCACTATCCTGATGTATAATGGCCTGTTACAGCAACTGCTCCGCCCAGGACCATCATAAACTACAGAAGGTTGGGTGCACAGAACAGACCATCACGGAAGCCAGCCTCCCATCCATGGACTCCATTTACATTTCTCATTGCCGTAGAAAGGCGGCCAACATTGCCAAAGACCCCTCCCACCCTATAACCTCTTACATCAGGCAGATGATACAGAAGCTTGAATACATGCACCATGGTTAAAGAACAGCTTCTTCCCTGCCATTATTAGACAGATGAATGAGCTCTCTACCTTCAAGTAACATGATCTTGCTAATGTTGATGTTGCTTTGCACACCTCCTGTGCAACTGTAACCTGTGTGCCTTGCTTTGTATAAGCATCCTATGATCTGTACGTTCTTAGTTGCTATGATCTGCCTATACAGCTCACAAAACAAAGCTTTTCACTATATTTGGGTACATGTGACTACAATAAATCAAATCAAATAAACTGGTCAAATTTTGTAATGCTTCTTTTGCTAATCTTGCTGATTGGTAGCCTGGTGTAGTTTATTTCCTATTTATTATGGGTAAAAATGAGAAACATAGTTATTAGCCTTGGGGATACTAAACAAATGAGAGAGGTTTGTTAAAAATACTTTGCCTATTGAAACACTGACTATTATAAGGCAGTGAATATGGAATTCTCCTTTACAAAATATTTTAAGACAGATTCTCTAAAAATATCGTAGTTGTTATGCTGATTGCACATTAAGTAGACATTTGTTTACTGTGAGATAATGTACATTGTGAGAGAAAGAAAAAATAATTTGATCTTGCTGTCCAGCATTTGTTTCATGTCAGCATTTCTTTCAACCCATTAATAACTATTTGTGGAGATGATCTCAGACACGAAAATTGCACAATATTTCTGAAGTGGAAATAGACATTGAAATGAATTATTTCTTCTTTAATCAACCACTAAGCTCTACAACAGTGAAAACATTTGTTTCTTTTTTTTTCAGCCCTGACAAATCAGTTATAGTTGTCTTGACTGCGCAAATTGAGATGCTGCATAAGTTGAAGGTCACAGTGTTCCTATTACAACTACAACCTTTGAACTTTTGAATGGTGGGGTTGCATGTTTGGTAGATCCTGTGAAAAAAGCCTTGATCATTTTCCATGGGTATTCTGTTTATACAACCTGCCAGAGTGAGTGTTAAAGCTGATAAATTTGATGCCAATTAAGCAGGCTATTTTATCCTGAATTATGTTGAATTGCTTAAAAGTTGTACCGTCAACCATTGGGAAACTAAAATGTATTTCATCACGTGTCTGAATTGTTTGTGTAGATTGTGGAAAAACTCTACTTAGAGAAGAATGCTCATAGTCTTAATTAGCTTTTTTGTTGCTAGTCTCGTTGGATTTCTGGTCAATTGTTATCTTCATTTTAATTGCATATGATTTGGTGATGGTAGTGCCTTTGGAGGTTTGTTGCAGCTATTAGGTTATTTTGTTGGAGTGATGGCCAAATACAATTTTATTCTATGCTTGGTATGCCTCAAACTACTGAGGAGTGTTCCCTTAATTTGCAGTGACTTTAACATGTTGAATTCGGCTCCTTTGTCCTTTCTTTCTGTTCACTTGTGAGATTGGGCGCAGCCACACATCTAGATTACTCATCCTAATTTTCTGAAAGTGGTGATGAGCTGTCTCCTTGAACCACTGTTGTCCATGTCTGTAGGTAGGCCCATGATGCTGCTAGGGAGTGATTTGCAGGATTTTGACCCAACGACACTGAAGGAATGGAGATATATTTCCAAGTCAGGGTGGTGAGTGGCTTGCAGGGGAACTTGCAGGTGACGGTGTTCCCATGTATGTGCTGTCTTTGTCCATCTGGATGGAAGAGGCTGTCCAGGAAGCCTTAGTGAATTTCTACAGTATATCTTGCACATAGTATACACTGTTACTATTCATCATCAGTGTTGGAGTGACGGAATATTTGTGGATATGGTGCCAGTCAAGCAGGCTGCTTTGCACTGGATGGTTTCGAGCTTCTTGAGTGTTGATGGAGCTGCACTTATCCAGACAATTGGGGAGACCTACTTGAGGTATGTAAGGTGTTAAAGGGGATTGATAAAGCAGATGTAGAGCAGATGTTTCCTCGTGGAGCAATCTAGAATTTGAGTTCGTATTTTTAGGGTAAGGGGTAGCAGATTAAAAATAGAGATGGGGTGAAAATTCTTCTCTCAAAAGGTCATGTGACTGTGGAAGTGACTGTCCCAGAGTGTGGCAGATGTGTGTTCACTGAGTATATTTAACAAGGAAATAGATTTTTAATTAGTAATGGATTGAAGAGTTGTGGAGACCAGGCAGGAAAGTGGAGTTGAGGCCAAGATGAGATCAGCATGACCCTATTGATTGGCAAAGTAAACTCAAGGGGTTGAATTGCCGACTCCTGCTCCTAGTTCTTATGTTATTATTCAATTGATCCTCTAAAGTCCTCCTCGTAATCTCCGGATAGGAATAGGAAGGGTTTAGCGGGAAATGGGCCAAATGATGGCAAATGGGACCAGATTTATTTGGGATATCTTGTCGGCATGAACAGATTGGACTGAAGGATCTGTTTCCATGCTGTACATCTCTGACTCTCTGTGTGTGGTTGTACTGAAATTGGGAACAGTGCCTCCTTTATGTTAGGTTCGTTTTCGGAGACCATCATGGACTTGCTGCAATAACAAGACACTGAACTGTTTAGAAAAACACAAATCCTTTATTACAAAGCAGGCACAAGCTGTGGAGGATCACTGCTCAACCCAGCATAGAGTGCAGAGTCTCGTAAGCAATTCTCCCTGAGTAGCGGACAGTCCCCGCTTTTTACACCTTATCAAGTGCGTAATACATAAAGCAATTTTACATCTCAATGGCATGATACATGAAACAATCACTACAACAGACAATGACATGATACAAAAAATTACTACATCGAAAACATAAAGAGAGCAGGATATAATATTGATCATTCGCGAGTGACTGTTAACGACAGAAGGCGATTTCAAGTTGCTGAAGTGGCAGTGTAATTTCAAGCTGTCGAAGTGTCTGGCTTGAACAAAAGCCAGTGCCCTGGCCCCTTTGTCAGAAACAGAAGTTACATACTTCAGAAGTCTCACACCTTTACAAATGCTCCTCACTTAACCTTATTTGAGACAGTTTCCACATACCCCCGTGCAGAAAGATAAAGATTTGCACAGTTTATCTCTAATTCAATTTAGGCATGAAGCTTAAGGCAGTGTCTGCATACCTCTGTGTAAGCAGATAAAGGACATTGATTTATAGAAATATCGAATGTTATCCCAATAATATCTCACTTAGACTGGTCAAGCAACAACCTGAAACAGCCATAAACTCTCAGTTGTATCTTGTTTCTTGTAAATAGTATCCTAGATTTTTTTCAGCGTCATAGCTGGGTATTGTCATATTCCACTAACTGCACACTGACATACTGTTTGGAGGGAATGGCGGCATAACCCCATAAAGTCTCTATGGTGCCAGGTCAAATGTTGTTAAAGAAACATCTTAATGATTATCACCTAGCTCCCTTCCTTAATTGATGAATCAAAATTCTTCCACACTTAACATGAGTGTAATTAGAGCATGAAATGCACCTTGGATGGAGAATCTTCAAAGTCCATGTTTGATTGCCTAGGTTGTGCTGAGCTGGCTTTGTTCTGATGAGGTGTGATTGCTAGATTAGGCCAGTAGCTGGCAGTGAAAAAACTAATGTAAGGGAAGAATCTATTTGACTTAGTACTCAAGTTGTCTACCTATTTAATATAGATGCATCTGTTCAGGATTGTTCCACACAGCTTTTATGGTGACAAAGACTTAACTTTTACAGATAACATTGTGCCCATCTTGTGTGGAAGTTCGACTGTGCTAAACTGGATATATCCAAACCGTATCTGTCATTTTAAAACAGTATACTTGAAATGCCAACAAGAGAATTGTATTCCGCGTACTGCTGTCCATGCCTAGCCTGCTGACCAGTTTTCAATTTGTCCTGCCAACACCACTCACCTGCAGACCTAGTTACAGCCTTGGTTCAGACACATGCATAGAGCTGAGAATTTCGGAGGTATAGTGAGAATGACTGCTGTTGACATTGAGACAGTATTTTACTGACTGACATCAAGAAGCCCCTGTAAAATTTAAGTTAATGGAAATCGGAAAGGCCAGGGAGGTGGTTGGGGGAAAAGTGTTCTTTGGCTGGAATCATATGAAGCAGAAAGGAAGGTCAGGATTGTTGAAATCAAATCTTTGTTGTGTCAGGATATTGCTGCTGAAGTTCCTTAAGGCAGTCCTTTTGACCCAACCATCTTGATCAATCACCGACTCTCCATCGTCAAGTGGTGATTAATGCTGTTCATTGCTTATTATTCAGCTCCATTCCTTGGATAATGCAACAACCTGGACCTGATTAAATAGCAAGTAACTTTCAAACCATACTAGTGCTAAGTAGTGTTGATCTCAAACACTAGAGAATCTAACCACCTCCAGTGAACATAGAATGGCATTGTTGAATCTCCAAGAATTAGCTTCTGCAATTCCTTAGGGATGTAACTAATCCAGCCATGTAAATACTGTAGCTTCAGGAGCAGATCAGAAGATGATGGCTCAACTGACTCACTCTTTGAGATTCAAGTCTTTTCCCAATCTACAATGCACAACTCAAGACTTCAGTTCCTACAACATTCAAAAATCTCAATATGTTCCAGGATATGATTCTACTTAATTAGCACCTCATCCACCACTTTAGACATCCATTCCTACAATCACAAGCACATGGTTTTGATGGAGCGGTTGTAAATTTATCAGGTTTGAGCATCAGCCTGGTTCCTGCTGTACTAGGATGCGAGTTCAAGGGTGGGATTTAAATTCAAATAACTAATTAATCATTTGGTATTGGTTTCAGTAATCTGATTCCCTTAAAATATGTCCGGATGACTAAATTGTTTAATAAAGAAAATCTATTATCTTTACCCGATCTGGCCCACATGTGATTACAGACCCACACAACATAATTGATTCTTGCTTATCCTCTGAAATGGCCTGCCAAGCCACTGAATTTATCAAACTGCCTCAAAACAACCCAAAATGGTGTAAAACTTGATATATCACCTGATACAGTGCTATTCACCAGAAATGAGCACGCTGTACCAAGTCAACCTTGCAAATTTATGTACTTCTCTGTAATTTTCCTGCAAATTTTCTCCTGTGTATGTTTCCACCAATGGCCTAGAATAAATCCAGTAGTAGTGTAGCATTGTCCTTGAATATATCCAGCAGTAGTACATTATTGTTTTAGTTCTAGTCAAGAAGGCTCCTTGAACTCTCTGGGTCTCTTTCTCTTACCAAGTTAATTCAATTCCTCCTCAGTAATCCAAAATTTGTTGAGGTGCAGTTCATCAAATGATTTTCAAATGCAATTGTTCACATTAAACTATAGCTTGAAATGATGATGTGACACAGGAAATTGACTTTGGCATGCAGCAGCTATAATGTTTTTATGGAGCTGTACATTAATGAAAATTACTTTCAGCATCTGATTTATTGATAGATTAACAAGAATTTAAATTTAACTATCTTTTCCACCTCCATTACAGATAGGATAGTTTTTTTTAGGTTCTTGAAACAGTGAGCCCCTTCAGAAAAGGATGGATCAAATTGTCCATTTGATTTATTGTTAAGCGTCTGTATAATTTGTTTAGACATGTTACATATTCAAAATTTTATTTTTCAATTGCTCCACATTTGGGCAATATTGAAACTAAGGAGCCTTCTCCATCTCCTTGTGTTAATTTAATTCACTTTATTGTATACATGTGTACTTTGCTCAGTATTTGCTGAACATGTAGTAATTTGGGTTTTCCAGATTGATTTTTCATTTGCTTTTTGGTTCATTTGCCTATTGGATATTAACTGTTTTAATTCTGTGCTGTTGCAAGTTTTGTTTATATAAGCTTTCGATTGATTTTTGCATTCCCATCATTGATAGGATCTTATACCAAATTAAAGTTGTTAAATGTTCTGATTACTGCTTGTGTTCTCTGTTCAAAGGCAGGTCTGATCTACTGTGCCACAACCTTCAATGGTGGTAGCTCAAGACGTTACTTCCTGAATCTAACCCAGACAAATGTAGAATCATACTCTATGCCATTGGCATCAATTTGATCCATACAGACCATCCGTCCAACATTACCAACCATTTTCACACCCCATCCAAGAGTTTTGATATTATACACTTTCACATGCATGTTGTAGTACTACATGTTGTAATACCGGAGCAATGCAAAGTAACAGTAGGAGGCTGCAAATTCTTTCCACTGCGTAAATGAACAATCTCTCACATGTATGAAGGATTTGCAAGTTGATATTTGATCTTTTGTGGCCACATTTTGAATGCACTTTCCTTGACAATCAAGTTTTGGAGCAGAATTTGAACCCTGAGCTTCTGACTGAGAGACCAGGACACCACTCACTGTAGAAATCTTCCTACTAATTGCAATGTGGATAACAATCAGCAGTGATTCAAGTACTTCGGTGCTTCTCACTCTCATTACTTTTTTCTGTCTTTTTTTTTCTTGGCTTGCAATAGCTGTAAAGGGAACCCTTCAATGATTTTCAAAGCTCAAATAATATCCACGTGACTGATAATGGCTACTTCACTTGGAACATCCTCAAAGGAGTTGAGAAAATTTATACATTGGGCATATTTCTCTGAGCATACTTTAGCACTTCCTTATTAAAACAAATGTGATATTGACGCTCCTCAGCCTGTTTATTAATTCATTTTTCCTTATTTTACTACTTTCGATGGAAGGCTGATTGTTTGAGTGATTTAGCCAGCTTTATTTCTCATACAACTATGAGTACCACATTTCTTTACTTTAGCACCATCTAATATTCAGTAGATTTTTGAAACCTTGTAATTTTGTTTTCACTCCATCTCTGTGGTCAGAGACCTCATTTGATCTGTTAATTTTTCAGTTACTTTAAATGTTTGAATAAAACCTCCATATTGATTTTAAAATCTTCCAGAGATTTTGTTGTACTATAATAATTATATATCATGCTCATCTTTTCTTCTTTAGTGAATATTTTGAGAAAATACTCATTAAGTAATCTACTACCTTCTCTTTACCTTCAATTATATAATCACTTGTATTCTTTAGAGTTCTAGCTTACTCTTGAATCACTTTTAACACTTCAATATTAAAATAAATATATTGTATCTATTCTTTGTTTGCCTTCAGTGTCTCCTTTCCACATCAATACTTGCAGGAGATCATCATTATATAAAGTCCACCTAACATTTACCAGTAGAGTACTGCAAATTAGTTTTAATTATTTGTTATAACGAATATACGCCATAAATCTATGATGCTATCTTGAACTTGCAAGGATGAATTAATAGTGTTATAATGCTAACATAGATTGTTGGCTTATGAAATTACTCAAAAGGTGTATTTATAATTTAAATATAAAATATAAGACGGGCTTCTGTGTTTACCGTGTGGTTTCAACTCAAACAGGCTTGATTTTATTTTGGTGTTACAAAGCAGTAAAATATTTTGAAAGTATCATGTTGGATAATGCGTGAATTACAAGATTGTAGCTATCGAGGGGTTCTGTTAACATTGTAGACATTAGATACATATTTGAATGTTTTATTAACATTACCAACCTTGTATGTTCCTTTATTTTTGAGTGTATCAAACTCGTCTTGAGTAAAATCAGTTAGTCTTTTCTTCTTTTGTTTTATCTATTTATTGGTGTTTTGTTGTAATTTGAAAGAAGGAACTATTTTGAACCAAAAGAAAACTACAACGTCTTTGCTTCCCATAACTAATTTGTGGATTTAAATAAGCCAACACATTACAGTATAAAATACACATAGATAGTTATATGTATGTTATGTTCCATTTGTACGTTTTTAAAGAAATGCAAATAATGTTGGTAGGCAAATGGAATTGGCAGTGTCAAGTTTGGCATCAATGAGGACATTACAAATTTTGAATGGACAGCAAATGAAATTTAAACTGCAGTATAGCTGCAGATAATACTTGAAAAACAAAAAAAAATGCAGGTTGTTTACATGGCAATAACACCAAAATAACTAAAAGCATCAAGAGAGCTCCTGGAAATTAATGACCTGCTGACTGTTCTATTGCAATGATCTTTTTATCAATGTGGGATAGCGTTGTTTAGATAGATATCAGATAGTGAGTGTTAAGGGATTTCACGGAAGTCTGCTATCTGAAGTTCATTAAACCGTCTATTCATTATCCCTGACCTGTCACTGCCTATATGCTAACTCACGCCATTCATGTCTCCAGCCACTCTAACAGCCGTCATAGCCTCTGAAATAACCTTGCACGATGACTGAGACAATGAAGGCAATCAGTTTAACTGGGATGTAACCATAATAGCCCAAGCCAAACATAGACACGCATAGGAATTCCTAGAGACATGGTTCTCAACCCAAAGTGCATCAGCAATCATATAGAATCAGCCCCATGTACAAACCCCCACAGAACAAAACCGGAAATGACACTACTCAGCATAACAGACTGGACAGTATAAGTTCCAAGCAGTGTAGAACAACATAGCTTCATTGGATGATGTTACACACTGGTGATGTTACTTAGCATGGTGATGAAATGTCTGAATGAAAACAAGCCAGTTCAGCGAGTAATTCAATAGTCTGGATGAAATTCATTCTACTCTTCAGGTGGTAAAGGTGTTGAGGTGGTGACATCTTCTGTGTCTATCTCAGATTCCGAGGTATCTTCAATGTTTGATAGAGATGAGCAACCTACAGGCTCTGGATCGGTTGGAAAGGCAGTCACGGAGCTGGGCACACTTCTGTCCTGCACCGTTTGCAGCTTTCATGTGGTCCAAATGATTGTTCAGGACAGTCGCACCTACCTGAACTTCATACAGCTTTATTTTACTTTTGAAAATACTCACATTCCCAGATGGTAAATGATCATCGGTTATTTGTGACCAGCATTTCCAGGAGTCTGTGTATTGCAAAAGTTGCATGGAGTTTTTCTTTAATCATTACAGTATTTGACCAATGAACGCTATCCACGTCCGGTAACTTCAAGTGGACATCCTCAGTGACAAATAACATTGAGCTCATGAAGGACCTGCTTAGTCAACATGTATCCCTGTCCATGGTTTACCTCGCCATTCGCACAAATATGGGGGAGCTGTTAGCAGTAATTTTTGTCCTTGTTGGCATTCTGGGCTCTGCCGCACCAATGCAGTTACACCTGCATCTAATTCTAGCTGTCAGACATAACTTCCTGTCAACATCTTCGTTTTGGAAACCCCTGGGTGTTCAACCAGTATTTGGCGGCGACCTTTGCTCAGGACAGTCACTCTTGCTCCCCATAATAATATGCCATTATCTACTGTGATCTCACCTCTCTGGGTCCAAAAAAGGTTTTGATTCTGGTTGTGATGGCCTAATTGTTTTCCCCAATCACCAACAGCTGTTTCAGTTTTGCCAGGACTGGAACCTTCTGCGTCCAAAGCCTGATACTATCAGCTGTGACCAGGCATGTATCCAGAAAATTTTAAATCATTATGAATTGTTTCAGTAGTGGTACCACTAGAGGTATGCCCACCAGGAGGAGGCGGTTTGCTGCAACTATATTTGCTGCTTGGCCTCCCAGATGGTGTTCCAAATGGTAATTATGTGCAGTTAGCATTCGAGTCCTTCACTGAATTGGGCTGAAGCTATAAGCGGCAGTGTCTTGTCCTCTTTAAGTAGACCTAGCAGGGGTTTGTGGTGCATAATTATTACAAATTTATGTCTTTAAAGGTATCGGAACTTCCTGGCTTCAAATATGACCACCAAACCCCCCTCCTCTATCTGGATGAATTTACACCCTGCATTTGCTGATGTCTTAGTTGCATGCGCTATTGGGTGTTCCACTCTGGGCTACCTATGAGCTAATATTGCCCTGATGCTATGTGGGGAGGCATTGCATGTCAGTACCAGCACCTACTTGGGAACGTGGTGTACCTTCAGAGGATGATAGTTGTTTCTTCACTTACCTGAAAACTGTGTCTTCACTATGTGACCATTTCCAAGACTGACCTTTTTTTTGAGTTAAAGAAAAGGTGCCAGAATGGAGGCCAAGTTATATATAAACTTTCTGTAATAGCACACTAGCTCAAGGAAAGACCTAAGCTCCAGTACAGATTTGGAAGCCAGGGTGTCTTTGATCGCTGCCAGTTTATCTTCCAACAGGTGTAACCTGATCTTGTTGATCCTGTAGCCTAAGTAGGTCACTTGGGATGCATGGAACATGCCTTTTTCTGTCCTAAGGCATATGCCCAATTGGGAGAAACATCTAGAACAACCAAGATCTCTAAAAAAATCCTTATTGGTCTTCCCTGTTATTAGCACATCATCCAGAAAAATGGTGACCTGGGGTAGACCTTGTAAAATGTTCTAAATGTCCACTGGAAAACTATGCAGGCTAATGATGGGTCATGTATAGCATCATGAAGAACAACCATTCCGCGCACTGCCCCCACCACCACCAGCTTTGCATATAAATTTTCTATGCAAGGACTTAGGTATTTATCCAGCTGAGAAAAGTGGTTTACCATTTGTTTGAAATCCTCAAAGGTGAACCAACCCATTGGGCTTCAGAATTGGTACAACTGGTGCTGTCCGTTCTTCAAAATGGACTGATCTGATGATTCCTTCACTTTCCAGGCTTTTGATTTCTGCCTCTATCTTTGCCTGTAAGGCAAGTGGCACTGGGCAGGCGTAGCAGAATTGTGGAATTGCTTCCTGGTCAACATGCAAAGTGGCCTTGGCTCCTTTGATTGCCCTTGGACCTTCTTGAACAACTTTTGGGTATTTAATTAGGACCTTACTCAGGCAGTCATTTTCTGGTTGAAGAATGTTTAGCCAATATAGATGCATCTTTCTCACCCAATTTTGCCTCATCAAGCTTGGGCCTGAGCCTTTCATGACAATTGCTGGTAATGAAACCAGCTGTTTTTCGTAAGAAACAGGGTAGTGATTAGAACCAGGTGGATCTTGTTCTACAAGGCTCCTTGATGGGCATTTTTAACCTTGGCTAATGAGGAAGCCTGGGCCAACCAGTGTAAACGGGGATTAGCATGCCACGTGCACTGATGCTCTCGAAGTTATTCTGGAAAGGTGGGTAACGTGAGGTGAGTGCTTTATTCCTCTCTCCAATTCTGTTTTAATTTGATCTCTGTTCCCCCCCCCCCCCTTTCAATTTTTGTTCCCATTGGCATTGCCCTCAGGGGATTCTGCTTGCTACCGGTTCTTTGTTCACATGGGTGTTTTCCTGGTGATGGATTATCAATAACATTATTTGCATATCTAGTATTTTTACTGTGACACGTGCACGCTTGCACACAACTAGAAATGTGGATTCAGAATCCCTTTTATTCAGGGGACTGACGCCAAGCTAGCTGGCCACAGACAGTGTACTATGTAAAGGGTGCCTTGGTGATAGGATACCAGCCACTGTGCAGTTATTTTCAGTGGCCTCGGGAGAAAACAGTATGTGCCTGAAGAACATTTCAGTAGTAACAGCCATTCTGGAGTTGGGGTAAGCATTTCTGGCATCATGCCTTTATTTGGGAAGCTTGACCCGTTTGATCCTGCCATCAAAGTTTGGGCACAGTATGTGGATAGAATGAAATATTTTTTCTGGGTTAATGTGACAAGCAACAAGTAATCCTTCTGATTGTTTGCAGACCTGTAGCATTTTCTGTTACAAGGGGCTTAACTTTCTCGGAGCCACCAGACACTAAAACGTCGCAAGAGTTGGCGTCATTGGTTAAGGAATATTCCGACCCCAAAACTCCTCTCATCCTGAGATGCTGCTGTTCTTTTTTTCTTCAGCTGTTAGAGAACTGGGGGTATCCATATCAGGATTTTTGACGAGGTTAAGATGACTGGAAGAGGCGTGTGATTTTGGGTTAACTCTGAATGAGATGCTGAGATACTATTTGGTATGTGGGATTAATGTCATAACCGTGCAGAAGCACCTACCAGCTGAAGTCCGACTAGACTTGAAAAAGGCACTACACCTGGCTTTGTTCCACTTGCCGCATTTTCTAAAGACAATGTAACTACAGTGCATCCCAATGGAAATGGACAGTCTCACCTGCCCAACTGGATTTGGGGAATACCACTTGAGTGTAGGCAGTCACAGAGCCTTGTGCAGGTCATATCCTGAGCAGAGGGACCATAGCCAGCTCTCGGCAGAATCCCACAACAAAAGCAAGCCTTGGCTGAGTGGCTTAAAAGTTCCTCAGGATCTGGGCCACCAAGTCATTGTAGTTATGGCCAGTATGCAAACTCAAGACACAAAAGGAGTCCTACAAGACCTGACTTGAGTAAGAAAACTCGTAGGCTGGTAGCAAAGGAGAGTGCACACCCTGAAAAGCCTTCCTACACGTGGGTTGGAAGAAATTAATTCCCTTGTACCATCTCCATCAGAACCGATTTAAAATTAACGTTTGGTTAAATGGTCACTCCGTTCCCAATGAGGTTGATACTGGTGCACCTGTGTGTGGTTGCAGAACTTGTCTTTAACAAGAATCGCTCGGGTCTGCAAGCTCTAAGTTTGCATAAGACGGCAGCTAGACTGAGCACATATGCTGGCAAACCATTGCAAATTAAGGGTAAAATTTGGTTCCTGTCTTCCATAAGAAACAGTTGGTACAGTTAGCTGAAGGTAGTAAGAGGCTCAGGCCTAACCCTCTTAGGGTGGAATTGGTTCAGAAAGATTCACCTAGATTGGCTCAACATTTTTTGATTAGGAAATGGCTGCGTTAATGAAGTCCTAGTGAAATATCCAGGTGTTTTTCAGGAAGGATTTGGGACTATCAAAGGGGCCAAAGCCACTTTTGGTGTTGACCAAGAATCAAGCTGCGATTTTACAAGGTCTGCCCAGTTCTATTTGCCTTGCAGGCAAAAGCCGAGGCAGAAATCAGGAGGCTGGAGAGTGATGGAATCAGCAAACTAGTGCAGTTTGCAGAATGGGCAGCACCGGTTGAGAATCCTGACAGCTCAGTTTGCCTTTGTGGGGATTTTAAGCAAATGGCCAACTGCTTCTTGCGGCTGGATAAGTAATCAATCCCTCCCATACAAGACTTGTACACAAAGTTGGAGGATAGGGTCCATCCTTTACGAAGCTGGACATAAGTGTTGCCTACCTGTAATTGTGACTGGATGAGGAGTTTCAGACATGCGCCACATTAACACCTGTAAGGTTTTATACCACTGTACAGGACTGCTATTCAGCCTGCACCCTTTCCAGTGGACCATGGAGACAGTTTTACAAGGTTTACCCCAGGTTGCCATTTATCTGGATGATATACAAATAACTGGGAAGACCAATAAAAAGCACTTGGAAAACTTGGACGTAAGAGAAATGTTTAAGCACTATGTCGACATTTGCCTTAGAAGGGAAAAAATGTGTTCCAAGCATCCCAACTGACCTACTTGGGGTGTAGAGTGGACAATACTGGGTTACGCCCATTGGAAGAGAAAGTGAGGGTAATTAAAGGAGCCCGAAGGTCTGTCCTGGAGCTTAGGCCTTTCCTTGGGTTAGTAAATTAACATGGAAAATTCATATGTTACCTGGTCGCCATCTTAGCACCCTTACACCCATGAAAACAATGGTCAGCCTTAGAAATTGTCACATAAACAAAAAGTAGCCTTTAAGGAAGTGAAAAAGCAGCTATTGTCATCGAATGTGTTGTCCCAGTATGGTTTGAAGCAAGAGGTACCGCTGACGTGCAATGCCTCCGCTTAAAGTATCGGGGTAGTGTTGGCTCACTGGTGGCTCACTGAAGAAGAGCACCCAATAAACATACGTTTCCCTGACTTTGGCAAACACAAATATGCCCAGATAGAGAAGAAAGATTCGGTGGTCATCTTTAATGTGAGATGTGAGAAAATTCCACCAGTACCTTTTACAGATGGGAATTTGACATCATAACCGATTAGAAACCCCTGCTAGGACTTCTGAAGGAAGACGAGGTGCCACCTAGAGCTTCTGGTAGAATTCAGCAGTGGGCCCTTATTCTCAGCATGTGCAAGTAAAAGTTAGAAAATTGTCCAGGCAGTGAAGTGGATTATGTGGATGCTGTGAACCCTCTCCCACTGGCAGAAAATCCACAGGTGGTGCTTCCCCCTGAAGATTCTGCTCTGGTTTTAAACTACCTGAACACCCTTCTGGTCACTGCTGACAATATCTGATTGTGGAACACAAAATGACCCTGTTCTACCAGAACTTAAACAGCTGGTGGTATAGGGGAGACTGAAGAACCATCACAGCCAGGACTGAAACCTTTCTGAACGCGGTGAGATCAGCTCACTATAAAGGACGGCATTTACTTTTGGGAAGCAAGAGTGACTGTCCCAAATAAAGGTCGCCACTAGATACTGGCTGAACACCACCATGGTTAACAAGGAATTTCCAAGATGAAGATGCTAACAAGAAGCTATGTCTGGTGGCCGGGGTTGGATGCTGACAAAGTTGTATTGGTGGGACAGTGCTAATAAGGACAAAAATCACCACCAGTGGTGGCCTCACATTCATGGGAATGGCTGGGTAAACCCTGGACTTGGTTATATTTCAACAGTGCTGGTTCTTTAATGGCCTTAATGTTCGTTATCATTGTGGATGCTCATTGAAAGTGGTTGAACATGCATTGAAATCTCTTCGGCAAACTCTGACAATTCAGAAGCTGCAAGCATCATTTGAGACACAGACTCCCAGAAGTATTGATCACAGACAATGGGCCATCATTTACCAGCAGGGAATTTGAATATTTCCTGAAGCTGAATGGCATTCGGCATAAAAGCACAGTGCCATACCTTTCATCATCCAATAGTTTAGTAAAAACAGTGGTCCAAACTTTGAATGTAGGCTTAAAAAGTGACTCACAGCATCAATTGGTACCAAACTGTCCTGGTTCCTGTTCAATTGTTGGACCACCCCTCACTCCATAACGGGGATTGCTCCAGCAGAGTTGCTGGTCAGGAGAAGACTCAGTGCCAGGTTAAACCTGACTTCCAAGACCTTTGAAAAGGAGGGATGCCAATGTCAGCTGCACACCACCTCTAAGTGGTTGAGTCAATTTAATTTGGAGGGCGAAGTTTGGTGTCGGAACCTTGGACATGGTCCTATATGGGTTCAAGGGGAGGTGGACGCGAGGTCTGCACCCGTGATTTACAAAGTTCAGGTAGATGAGGCAATCTTGAATAAATGTCCAGATCACCTGAAAGCTGTTATCTCGCAAACGGGCAAGATCAAAACATACCTGGCTCCTTAGAACAACCAGAAGTCCTACCATAAATCGTAGGATCTCCCCCTCCGTCTAATTTTGAGTCCAAGATGGATGCAGCCTTGATATCGTTCCTACCAGAAGAGGAGGAGGAGGAGGAAGTATTTCTGAGATGCTCCGGATATAAGAGATGGGCTATTGTCTGGTACATGCTGCCTGTGCCAGAGTCTAACAGACGAACTGGACCTGGTGTGAGTATATTGCAGAATAAGTGACAAGACTTAGGCAGTGATTTGAACCAGGTGGGCCTTATTGATTGTGAAGTCCATGATTGGCCCAGGCTAACAAACTCCATCTGAAAGCCCAGGCCAACCAATACAAACAGGCAATTTAGAATCTTCTAAGTTCAGAAGACAGACTCTGAGCTGGCTGGCCATAGCCAGTGTACTGTGGAGAAAAAGTATCTGCTGGATTGTTACATCAACTCAAAACAATAAGTTATAAATGGGGATTTAGAATCTCCTCAGTTCGGGGTTTGACTCCTAGCTGGCTGGCCACAGCCAACGTACTGTGTACAAGTAAATAAAGGGTGATTTACTCTGTGTAGTTATTTTAGACTGGAATTAAAGTTGTAGCCTTAACCTGTATTTGTTTCCCAGTATAGGTTTTCAATTTAAATAAAGTCTTGCACAAACTTAAGGGTTGGAGTCCAGAGATGATTTTTGTCAAAGATTCATTCTACAATCACTGAAATGATTGCACTAGAAATGACTTCTGTTAGAAATCAGTGACCATTTAACCAGACATTTATTTTGATTCGTTTTGAGCTGTTGTTGGTAAGCAATTTAATGGTTCTGAACTATAACTGGACTTCCCAGAGTGTGCACTCCCTTGGATATCAGCCTAAGAAATTTCTTACTCACTTTAGGTGTAGTGAAACTCTTTGCTCAGAGTCTGCATACCGGCAGCAACTGTAATGGCTTGCCAGCCTGGATCCTAAAGAAATGTTTGACTGAGGCTTGTTTGGGGTTTTGCTATGGACTGACCTGGAGTCCCTCTGTTCAGAATATGTCCTGAGTGAGTCTATGCAATTGTCTTCAGTCAAGTGGTATTCCTGAAGCTCAATCCGACTCGCGAGGATGTCTCTTCCATCGGAATACTCTGCAACTCAAATGCTCCACTTGCCAAATTTTTGCCATGATAAAGCCAGTTATTGTGCCTGTTTGAAGTCCATTTGGGCTTCAACTGGTAGGTGCTATTGCATGGTTACATCATTAATCCTATGCAGTAAATGGCGTCTCAGCATCCCATTAAGTTTTAAACCAAAGTCACATTCCTCTGGCAGTTGTCTCACTCTAATCAAAAATTCCAATACGAATTTTCCTGGTTCTCGAATTGCTAAGTAAAACTGATAGTGTCTCAGAATTAGAGGAGACTTGGAGTCATAATATTACTTCACTGAATCAGTTAACTCTTGAAGTTTTAGTATCTGGTTCTTGGTGGAAAGTTAGGCTCCTAACAACCAAAAAAAACTGTAGTCCACAAGCTGGCAGGAGAATTACTTGTTGCATTTCATCTGCCTGAATCTAGTTTGCCTAGAAAACAACCCTGTTCTTTCCACAAACTGAGCCCAATTTTCGGCAAGTTCAAATGAGTCAAGCTTCCCAAATGATGGCATGATGTCGGAAATGCTTTACCCCAACTCGACAACTGTTGCAAGAGAAATTCTTCAGGAGCATGCTTTTCTGTCATTGCCACTGAAATAACTCCATAGAGGTTGTCACCAAGTCACACTTTAGCTACAGTGGTTAGCACTGCTGCTTCACATCACCAGGGATCCAGGTTCGATTCTACCCTTGGGTAACTGTCTGTGTGGAGTTTGCACATTCTCCCTGTGTCTGCGTGGGTTTCCTCCGGGTGCTCCAGTTTCCTCCCACAGTCCAAAGATGTGCAGGCCAGGTGGATTGGCCGTGCTAAATTGCCCATAGCATTCAGGAATGTGTAAATTAGGTGGATGGTTCTGGGTGGGATGCTCTGCGGGTCGGCGTGGACTTATTGGGCCTGTTTTCTATACTGTCGGGATTCTATGATTCTGCGGAGAGCCTTTGCAAAGTCAGCTCTGAGTGAGCAGAAGTCTGACACTCCTCTTTATATCTGTCAGCCAGGGCTCCCTGATTGGGATTGTTAATCTGATCCAATCACGTGACACATCACTACATTACCACATGGAGCATGTCAAACCATGTCCCTATCCACCTTCATGGTTCCTTATAATCCATATTCCATCTTGCTGGTAAGCCATGGCCTCCATAACTCTTCGTACTTTCACTCTTCCTGCCAAGACATCCAGTATCCGCCACGGACAGACCTCAGCAACCATGCGGAGTAGAAAAATAATAAGGGGACAAATATTATTGAGTTCACGACCTAACAAAACTCCTATCCACAGAATTCCACCCTGCATATTTAAACCCCTGAAAGTATTTAATCTCCCTATAAAGTTACAACATTCCATAATCCTAATCCTAATCCTAAAAGTACTTGGTGTCCCTACACCTCAAGATTGTAACAGTGCAAAAGGCAGCTCATCACCACTTTTTCCAGGGGAAATTTAGTGATGGCCATTAAATGCTGACCTCACCTGTTATGCCCACATCTCATGAAAGAATAAAACAAGCTACCATTTATTATCTTAACCCCACGTCAAAGTAACTAATACTTTGAAAACTTTTTTGTATTTTCAATCAAACTTTGACATTTTAATTGCCTACCATGATAATATGTATGGAAAGCAGCCAAGAATTGATAAGACTATGATTGTAGAAGTTAGACATAGGCTGATAATTAGCTGTTGAAAATGCCAGAAGAATGTCTTCAAATGAGGTAGTTTCAATTGTGAAGGATCTGATCATTTATATAGATTTGACAGTTCTATAGACTTATTCACCTTTCCAAAGGATTTACCATCTCTTTAAAGATTTGTAAATCCCAAACGGCCTGATCAGACCCTTGCACCAGTAAAAATGTGGTCTCTTTGAACTCAGTACTGCTGCTGGCCCTGTTGAGTTTGAGTTTCCTGCTTGAGGGAATTATGAGCCTGCATCACTTCACCCATTCACTACAGCAAACATGGGAAACAGGGTACTTTGAAATCAAGGACTGATGGTGTAATCCAAGATGGAGGATGGGAAAAAAAGATGTGTCTGTAAGAGCTACTCCTTTTTTTGAGGTATTTTCAGTAGTGGAGCTGATTTCCTCAAATTCTAAGAGCAGTAATTCATGTCTTATAAGCTGTGTCATTGTTTTGGAACTCTGGGAGAAAAAGAAAGCGAATAACTATGGCACTTTAAAAGAGGCGGAAGTGAGACAAAGGCAGTGACCATATGATGGGAACTGAACCAATGGAGAAAGAAATGTATGCTGCTGTCTGACCTAGTAGTGAATTTTCACAGGTATTGCCTCTGCTGTTTGATTTCAAATACCTTTGAACATTGGAGTTTGTCTAAGAAAAATAAACAGTGAAATTCACAGCTAACCTTGGAGAAACCTGTGTGGGGAGATCACAGCAGGGGAGCAGCAAAGTAGCTAGTTTTTTTGTTTTGTAAATCTACAGTAGTGAGTAGAGTGTGTTCTTTTTGATTATGTTGTTATTGAGGTTTGTCTTTTGATTAAACTTTAAAAATGTAAAACATAGGTACCAACTAGCCTGGAGTAGTGTGTGTTAGTGCAGTAACACCACCTCTATTTTCTGAGTCTGTAGATTGTTAAGGTGCAAAGATGGCCTTTGGTGGAGCGATGTGCTCTTCCTGCCGGATGTGGAAAATTAGGAAGAGTTTCCATGTTACTGATGGTTATAATCTGCAGGAGGTGTGTTTGGTTGTGAATCGTATCATATTTGCATGAATCGGTTGGAATGGCAGCTGGAGGCAATGAGGAATTTACAGGAGCTGGGAGTGTGAAGGATGGCAATTATATGAAGAAAAGGAATCAGCCAGGTACATGGGTGACCTCTGGGAAAGGTAGGAGAGGAAGGTGGGTAGTGCAGGGGTCTCCTATGGCAGTAGGAGCATGCTTAAGTGGGAAATCAGGAAGGCAGAAAGGGGAAATGAGATAGCTTTGGATTGAGCTTTTTGAAAAGTAATGAAGAGAATTAATGAAGGGAGAGTAGATGATATGATCTTTCTGGGCTTCGGTAAGGCATTCAATAAGGTTCCTCATGGTAGACTAATTAACAAGTTTAGATCTCTCGGATTAGAGGGACAACTATTTGGATACAGAGATAACAAGGTGTAGAGCTGGATGAACACAGCAGGCCAGGCAGCATCATAGGAGCAGGAAAGTTGACGTTTCTCCAGCAGCTGCAGTTCCTACTATCCCTGAAACTATATTTGGATACAGAGCTGGCTCAAAGGTAATGGTGGCTGAGGGTTCCTTTTCAATCTGGATGCCTGTGACTGGTTATGTGCCACAAGGATCTGTGGGTCTGCTTTTAGTCATTTATGTAAATGATTTGGATGTGAACATAGGAAATATAGTTAATAAGTTTGCAGAAGACAGGAAAATTAGTAGTGTAATGGACAGCAAAGAATGGGCTTCTTGATCAGATGGGCCTACGGACCTAGGAATGGTAAATGGAGTTTAATTTAGATAAATGTGAGGTGCTGCATTTTGGAAAGGCAAATCAGGACAGGACTTATACACTAAATGTTAAGGTCCTAGACAGTGTTGCTGAACAAAGAGACTTTGGAGTGCAGATTCATTGTTCATTGAAAGTTGATTACAGGTAGATACGATAGTGAAGAAGTTGATTGCTACGTTTGCCGTTATTGGTTAGCGCATTGAGTATAGGAATTGGGAGGTCATGTTGCAGCTGTATGGGACATTGGCTAGGCCACTTTTGTAGTATGGTGTGCAATTCTGGCCTTCCTCCTATAGGAAGGGTGTTGTGAAACTGGGAAGGGTTCAGAAAATGTTCACGAGGATGTTGCCAGGATTGGAGGGTTTATGGTACAGGAAGAGGCTGAATAGGCTGGACCTATTTTCCCTGGAGCGTTGGAGGCTGAGGGGACAAACTCCCTGGGATGGGGGTGTCCAAAACTGGAGGCCGTGGGTTTGAAGTGAAAGGGGAAGGATATAAAAGGGACCTAAGGGCCAACATTTTGATGCAATGGATGGCGCATGTATGGAATGAGCTGCCAGAGGACGTTCTGGAGGCTGGTACAATTACAACATTTAAAAGGCATCTGCATAAATATATGAATACAAAGAGTTTTGAGGTAGGTGGGCCAAATGCTAGCAAATGGTACTGGATTTATTTGGGATATCTGGTTGGTATGAACGAGTTGGACCGCAAGGTTGGTTTCCATGCTGTATATTTCTATGACTCTCTGATCTTGGCTCCACAGTTTGATGAAAGTCTTGCCTAGAACGTCTCTTGAGGGCTACAGGGCTAAGCCCGGAAAATGGGACCAGCCGGGTAGCTGTGTCATGAACTAGTACAGTTTGTCAAACGGTCTCTTTCTGTAAAGTTCAATGATTCTGTGGTTGTTTAGAAAAAAGGCAGTGTTGTTTATAGTTGATGATTGTGCATTAATTGAATTTCTGTTCTACTTACATAATTTCTGCTGCCCTTTTGCTAGCATGTTCTTGCAATATTCGATCTGAGTGGAGATCTGTAAGGACAGTCTAACCTACAGGCCTTTTTCCTGTAAAAAATTGAGAATTGGTCAGTGGAAAAGTAACCAAAATGGCGCTCATGGATAGTTTTATTAGCTGACTATACATGGAAATAATAATAAACTTTAATAATGTTTGTCGCTGATATCTTACGTAAAAGAGAATTTGTACAATATGACACTTGTTAATGTGTCAGTAGTTCAAAAAGTACTTTAGTTTTGTTTCCACTATTCAGATGCTCCTGACACAATGTAATTACTGTAATACATGCCTCTTTGTAACAAAAGCTTTCTATCAACTGATTGCTGCAATCGTTGAAAGACTAATGATTGCTTGCGTCTTTTCAGGGGTAAGCAATATTTATCAACGTGGAGGAATTCTGTTCTGACCTGAGAGCTTGTGAACAGTAGAAATTAAGAGGTATTATAGATATGACAGAATAATAGTTCACTTATCTTTGAGCTAAGCTTGCAGAATTTAAATCTTATTTTGAATGTTAAATAAACATGAAGTGCTGAAGAAAGTCATTAGCTGTAGAAGCTTCTGGAGAGAGAAAGAGTTAATATTGCAGTTCCAATATGATTCCTCTTTGGGAAATAACTTTTATTTTGAATTGATGGTTAAAATTTGTATCAGAGGTATGGGATAGAATGGTTCAGGTGTTACTCGTCGGTGTCCCCCAATAATCCTGAAAGGGAATTGGTTACCCTTTGGTAACCATAAGATATAGGAGCAGAATTAAAACAAAGTTGCTGGAAAAGCTGAGCTTCTCTGGGGTGGGGTGGGGGGGGGGGGGGATGTGGAGGAGAACAGTTAACGTTTCCAGTCCAGTGACCTCTTCCTCAGTTCTGAGGAAGGGTCACCAGACTTGAATGTGCGGCAGCTTGTCAAAAGCCTTCTGGAAATCCAAAAAGATCATGTCAACTGGCTCTCCTTTGTTTAACTTACTCATTAGTTCCTCAAATAATTCCAGCAGATTTTTCAGCCAAGACTTCTTCCCTGTGGCAAAACCACGTTGACTTGGTCCTATTTTACCATGCTGCTCCAAGTTCTCCTCAATCTCCACCTCAATAATGGAATCACACATGTTAGCATGACTACTTTTTACTGGTTTTGGCGTATTTCATGCAATTTTGGTCTCTCTCCTGTAAAAAGGATGTTGTGAAACTAGAAGGGGTTCAGAAAAGATTTGAGGATTTTGCTAAGGTTGGAGATTTTGGGCTATAGGGAGAGGCTGAATAGCTGTGGGGCTATTTTCCCTGGAGCTTCAGAGGCTGAGGCGTGACCTTTATAGAAGTTTATAAAATCATGAGGGGCATGGATAGGCTAAATAGGCAAGTTCTTTTTCCCAAGGATCTAAAGCGCAACATCTTATGCAGAGGGTGGTGCGTACACGGAATGAGCTACCAGAGGAAGTGGTGGAGGCTGGTATGAGTCACAAAAAGGGAGTTAAGGGCCTAATGGTATTATCGCTGAATTATTGATCTAGACACCTAGATAACATGAGGGGTGTTGAGTGGAAACCTAGATTCAAATGGTATTGAAGGTCTAATGATGACCATGAAACTACTGCTGATTTTTGGGAAAATCTCAACAGTCATTGTCTGACTTTAATCTGTCATGAATGTTGCTTGCCACTTGTCAGCCCAACCTGGATATTGACCAGGTCTTGCTGAATTTGAACATGTAATCCTCTGATATTGAAGGAGTCTTGCATTGTGAACAGTGCTGAACACACTGCAATCATCAGATTGAGATTTCAGATTTGCCTCCACCACATTGAGGTCGTGGTGGAGGGAAATCCATAGATAAAGCAGCTGAAGATGGTTAGGCATAGTACACTACCCTGATGATCCCCTGCAGAGATGAATTGGGGCTAAGAGACCTTACTTCCAACCATCTACCAATGTACCGGAATGTCCCCAAGCAATGGAGAGTTTTCCCTGATTCCCATTGATTTTCAGTTTTGCTAGGATTCCTTGAAACAGCTCTTGGTCAAATGCAGCTTTGATGTCAAGGGCAGTCACTTTCACCTTACCTCTGAAATAGAGCTGTTTTGTTCATATTAGAACCAAGGCTATAATGAGATCAAATGAGCATAAGAACTAGGAGTTGGAGTAGGCAATTCAGCCCCTAGAGCCTGCTCACCCATGTAATACAATGACAGCTGATCCTATATTGGCCACAACTCCACTTCGTGTTGGCTCTCCACAATCCTCAAGCATTAGTAATTAACAATCTGTCAATGTCCTCAAATTTATACAGTCTTCCAGCATCCATTGGACACATTCATTACCCTTTGAAAGAAGTAGTGTCTCTTCAATTCTCTTTGAATCTGCTGCACCTCATCCTAAAATACTAGGCTCTTATCCTAGATTTCCACATGAGGAAATATAGTCTCTACACCTATTTTGTCAACCCCCTTAACATCTTATGTACTTCAGGTGGATCTCCTCTCACTGTTCTAAACTCCAGAGAATATAGGTGGCCTAAGCTAGTGAATATCTCCTCATAAGACATTCCGTCAACTCTGGAATCAGCCGCCAGTGCAATTACGTTCTTAAATAAGAGGACCAAAATTGTATGCTGAGTTCCAGGTGTGGACTAACTAATGCTTTGTGCAGTAGCAGCAACATTTCCCTGCTTTAATACTGTATTCCTTTAGCAATGAATGCCAAAATTCTATTTCTTGCCTTATTACCTGCTGTACCTGCATAATAGTTTTCAGCATGAATATATCCAAATCCCATTGCATCAGAGCGGTCTGAAATTTCTCTCTGTTTAGATAACAAGTTGCTTTTCTATTCCTCAGGCTAAAATGGATGATGTAACACTTATCAACATTAAACTCCATTCTGGCCCATTCACCTAACCTACCCATATCCATTTGTAAGTTCCTTGTTTCATTGCAACTTAATTTCCCATCTGGTGTAGTGTCATCTGCAAATTTGGCTATAATATTTTCTATCCCAGTATCCAAGTGATTTGTATAGATTGTAAATAGTTGGGGCCTGAGCCCTGACCCCTGTGATGCCCTACTAGTTACATCTTGTCAACCAGAAAAAAGGCCTATTTATTCCAACTATCTGCATTTTGCTGGGTAACCAGTCAAAGCTAATAAATTACCTCTAACAATGTGTTGTTTTGTTTTGTGAATTAACCTTTACACAGCATCTTATCAAATGCCTTTTGGAGATCAAAAGTTAAGTGGCTCTGGAGTCCAAACTGGACACAAGTGTACAGATTATTGCTGAGGAGGAGCTGCATGATAGCACTGTTGATGTCACCTTCTGTTGCTTTACAGATGATTGAGAGTAGGCTGATGATTTTTTTTTCTGCTTTTGGTATCCAGGACAAAGCTGAGCAATTTTTCATATTGCTGAGTAGATGCCAGTGTTATAAATGCACTGGAACAGCTTTGATAGGTAACAAAGTGTAGAGCTGGATGAACACAGCAGGCTAAACAGCATCTTATGAGCACAAAAGCTGATGTTTCGGGCCTAGACCCTGCATCAGAAAAGGGGGAGGGCAAGAGGGTTCTGAAATAGAAAAGGAGAGAGGGGGAGGTGGATTGAAAATGGATAAAGGAGAAGAAAGGTGGAGAGGAGACACAAGTTTAAAAAGGCGAGGATGGAGCCAGTAGAGGTGAGTGTAGTGGGGAGGTAGGGAGGGGATAGGTCAGTCCAGCGAGGACGTGCAGGTCAAGGGGGCGGAATGAGGTTTGTAGGAAGGAAATAGGGTGTGGCTTGAGGCAGGAAGAGGGGATAGGTGAGAGGAAAACCAGGTTAGGGAAGCAGGGACTAGCTGGACTGGTTTTGGGATACAGTAAGGGAGGGGAGATTTTGAAGCTTGTTAAATCCGCATTGATACCATCAGGCTGCAGGTTTCCCAAGCGGGATATGAGTTGCTGTTCCTGCAACTGTTGGATGGCATCGTTGTGGCACTGCAGGAGGCCCAGGATGGACATGTCGTCTAAGGAATGCGAGGGGGAATTGAAATGGTTTGTGACTGGGAGGTGCAGTTGTTTATTGCAAACCGAGTGTAGGTGTTCTGCACAGTGGTCCCCAAGCCTCCGCTTGGTTTCCCCAATGTAGAGGAGGCCACAACGGGTACAGTGGATGCAGTATTCTACATTGGCAGATGTGCAGGTGAACATCTGCTTGATGTGAAAAATCTTCTTGGGGCCTGGGATGTGGGTGAGAGAGGAGGTGTGGCAGCAGGTATAGCACTTCCTGCGGTTGCAGGTGAAAGTGCCGGGTGTGGTGGGGTTGGAGGGGAGTGTGGAGTGGACAAGGGAGTCACGGAGAGAGTGGTCCCTCCGGAAAATAGATAAGGGTGGGGAGGGGAAAAATGTCTTCGAGGGTGGGATCGGATTGCAGATGGCAGTAGTATCCGGAGGATGATGTGTTGGATTCGGAGGTTGGTGGGGTGGTACGTGAGGACGAGGGGGATTCTGTTTTGGGTGGTTATTGCGGAGACGGGGTGTGAGGGATGAGTTGCAGGAAATGTGGGAGACACGGTCGAGGGCGTTCTCAACCACTGCAGGAGAGGACATTGCAGTCCTTGAAAAATGAGGACATCTGAGATGTACAGGAGTGGAATGCCTCATCCTGGGACCAGATGCGGCGGAGGCGAAGGAGTTGGGAATAGGCGATGGCATTTTTGCAGGAAGGTGGGTGTGAGGAGGTGAATTCTAGGTAGCTGTGGGAGTCGGTGGGCTTGAAATGGATATCGGTTTCTAGGTGGTTGTCTGAGATGGAGACAAAAGGGTCCAGGAAGGTGAGTGAGGTGTCAGAGATAGTCCAGGTGAACTTGAGGTTGGGGTGGAAGGTGTTTGTGAAGTGAATGAACAGTTTGAGCTCCTCGTGGGAGCACAAGGTGGCGCCGTACAGTCATCAGTGTAAAGGAGGAAGACGTGGGGTTTAGGGCTAGTGTAGGTACGGACTTTGATACTCTGATAGGTGTTGTGGCAAGTTGTGGAACACAAGTCTTCAGTACTGCTGGTAGAATATTGTCAGGGCCTAATTGTTGCAAATGCTTTGGCCTTATCCTTTACACTGAAATGCTGGGTTCTCCCATCATTTGAAAATGGAGATATTTGTACAAATGTCACCTTCAGTGAGTTGGTTAATTGTTTATTACCATTCATGACTGGATGTTGTCGGACTGCAGAGTTAAGATCTGATCTGTTGGGGGATTGTTTAGCTCTTTCTATCACTTGTTTTGGCATGCAAGTAGCCTGCTTTGTAGTTTGCTAGTTTGACACTTTATACCATCCTGCATTCTTCCCTGTTTAGGAAAACAAATTCTGGTCACTTTCTTTGGTTTTTGTACTTTTGGTTTTCTAGAGTTCAGTGTCACAGAAAAAATTTCACAATCAAGCCTTGTTTTGTTACTTATTATTCAGATTGTGCTTTTAGTTATGCAGAAATTCCAAGCCAGAGTCGAAAGAAATCTAATTGTTGAATCATAGAACAATTACAGCACAGGAGGAGACCATTTGGTACATTATTATTAGCTGTCTGCAAGAACTTCAACACGGCTTTGTGAGGGGTAGGTCATGCCTTACAAACCTTATCGAGTTTTTTGAGGATGTGACTAGAAAGGTTGATGAGGGTCGAGCTGTGGATGTGGTGTATATGGACTTCAGTAAGGCATTTGATAAGGTTCCCCATGGTAGGCTCATTCAGAAGGTCAGGAGGAATGGGATACAGGGGAACTTAGCTGCTTGGATACAGAATTGGCTGGCCAACAGAAGACAGCGAGTGGTAGTAGAAGGAAAATATTCTGCCTGGAAGTCAGTGGTGAGTGGAGTTCCACAGGGCTCTGTCCTTGGGCCTCTACTGTTTGTAATTTTTATTAATGACTTGGACGAGGGAATTGAAGGATGGGTCAGCAAGTTTGCAGACGACACAAAGGTCGGAGGTGTCGTTGACAGTGTAGAGGGCTGTTGTAGGCTGCAGCGGGACATTGACAGGATGCAGAGATGGGCCGAGAGGTGGCAGATGGAGTTCAACCTGGATAAATGCGAGGTGATGCATTTTGGAAGGTTGAATTTGAAAGCTGAGTACAGGATTAAGGATAGGATTCTTAGCAGTGTGGAAGAACAGAGGGATCTTGGTGTGCAGATACATAGATCCCTTAAAATGGCCACCCAAGTGGACAGGGTTGTTAAGAAAGCATATGGTGTTTTGGCTTTCATTAACAGGGGGATTGAGTTTAAGAGTCATGAGATCTTGTTGCAGCTCTATAAAACTTTGGTTAGACCGCACTTGGAATACTGCGTCCAGTTCTGGTCGCCCTATTATAGGAAAGATGTGGATGCTTTGGAGAGGGTTCAGAGGAGGTTTACCAGGATGCTGCCTGGACTGGAGGGCTTATCTTATGAAGAGAGGTTGACTGAGCTCGGTCTCTTTTCATTGGAGAAAAGGAGGAGGAGAGGGGACCTAATTGAGGTATACAAGATAATGAGAGGCATAGATAGAGTTGATAGCCAGAGACTATTTCCCAGGGCAGAAATGGCTAGCACGAGGGGTCATAGTTTTAAGCTGGTTGGTGGAAAGTATAGAGGGGATGTCAGAGGCAGGTTCTTTACACAGAGAGTTGTGAGAGCATGGAATGCGTTGCCAGCAGCAGTTGTGGAAGCAAGGTCATTGGGGTCATTTAAGAGACTGCTGGACATGTATATGGTCACAGAAATTTGAGGGTGCATACATGAGGATCAATGGTCGGCACAACATTGTGGGCTGAAGGGCCTGTTCTGTGCTGTACTGTTCTATGTTCTATGTTCTATGTTCTATGTAACTTCAGTCAGTCCTGTGTTTCTACCTTTTCCTCATTGTCCTACAGTTTTACTTTTATCCTCAGTTAATTATTCAGTTCCTTTTTGAAAACCGTAATTGAAATCTGCCTTCATGTGTTACACCCTCAACACTGCTTTCCAGATCCATTACATGTTCTGTGGAATCATGACGTATTGATTTGATTACTATTAAGTAAATGTGCTTTGGTCTCAACCCCTCTAATCATTGGGAATTGTTCCTCCTGATTTTGAATATCTCTATCAAATTTCCTGTAACGCTTCTCTAAGGAGAATAATCCAGCTCCTCCAATATATATAAACACAACTGAAGTTTCTCTTCTCTCGAAGCATTTTCATAAACATTTTTTGCATTTTTTTCTAAAGCTTTCAAATCCCTTAAGATGCCCGGAATTGAACACACTTCCATTCGAGGCCAAAACAATGTCTTATAATGGTTCACCATTGCTTCCCTGCTTTTGAACTCTCTGCCTCTGTTTTTAAAGCTCATATTCAACATGCCTTACCACTGTTTTCTCGACAGCAGAAACACTGTTTTCCCAAATTGCTTTGTCACATGAATGATTTATGCACAAATCCCTCTGATACCTCTTGACCCCTCTTCTTGTACCCACTGTATAATCATGTTTTTTACATTGTTTACCCTCGTCCTTCCTATCAAAATGGATCGGTTCTAGAATATGGTTTAGTAAGGTACCTGAGGGAACAATATCTGCCACCGTTAGCTGATCTGGCCCACAGAAGAATCCAGATCCACAGCAATGCTGTTGACTTTTTAACTGCCAGCAACAGTCAGATTTTTAATCAGTTTACCTGTAACATTTGCCTGCTCTGATGATCTATGTTGTCCTAAAGTCCATCACTAACATCTCAATTCACAATGCTTCCAAATTTTCTGTTATCCACAAATTTGAAATTGTGTCCTGCTTAGCAAGTCTGGGCTCGTAATTTAACACTAGGACAACGCTGGGTCTAATTTCAATCTCTGTGGGCTCCCATGATACATATTCCTTCTGTTTCAGAAACAACCAACCTATGCTACTCTTTCATTGAGCCAACTTCGTACCCATGCCACCACTATCCTTTTGGTTTCTTGACCTTCGATTCTGCTGACAAGCCTGTTATATGATTATTAATATCTTTTGGGAAATCCATGAATATCGACCAACCACGCACACAGAGGGCTTTATCTCTAAGAAGGATAGGAAGATTGCAATCCGTTCTGGCACAAATTCTGACTTTAATTTTTCACTATCCTTTGGTGCATCACATCTGGTTCCAGAGATCAGTCTGAATTATGAGAACGCTGTCTAATACCTCCCTTTATCAATTTTTAGACTTCCAATATCTAAACTACCTCTTTCACCAGGATTTGGCAGCAGCCTCTTCCTGGGTAAGGACAGTTACAAAATAATTTTATACTTCACTCATGTCATCCCTCTTTATGTACAACTTCCGTTTTAATTCTCCAATAAATCCCACTTCACTTTTCAGTGCAGTTTTGTGATTTATATGTCTGAAGAAGGGTCCCAGCCTGAAATGTCAACTTACCTGCTCCTCTGATACTTTCTGGCCTGCTGTGTTCCTCCACCTCCACGCTATATTTTTTCTGACTCCAGCATCTGCAGTTCTTGCTATCTTTTAAGTTCCTAGATCTGTTAGCTGCCAGTCTTTGTGCTTCTCTTATTTAATTTTTCGCCAGTTGTCTCAACTTTGTATATTCAGCCTGGCACTCACTCCTTTGATCAATCTGACAAAACCATGCATGCCTGTTTTCTTCCTTACCTCTTTCTCTTTCTTTTTCATAATCAAGGAGCTTTGGAATTTCACAAGCTTTTAGGGTGCAGCCCCTTTGTCAAGTGCAGTGAGAGAGTAGGGCAGACAGGCAGAGTGATTAAAAGAACATACAACTGGTGAGTGGAGTGTCCAATGACGAGTCTCTGTAGGTGACCAGAAATGTTTGATGGTGTGTAAACTGTTTATAAAGATAATGTCAGTGCCGTAGGAATGTACAAAAGGTGACATCTCCGGTCAGAGCTGAAATGTAGGTGTGAAGCATTGTTAGAATCTGTCTGAGTTTTAACCTGGAATGAAGCTGGTTTTATTCCAAGCCTGGGTAGTTTGCTGTAAATGGTCTGTTTAATGTTTGAAGGCAAGAAGTGGAAGCATCGGGAAGACTTTAGCGAGATGCACATCATCATCGGTGACATGTTGAAGGCTGCGAAGAACGTGGCATGGTTTTTCCACTCCGAGGAAGTACTGGACAATGAAGGGTACTCTCTTGGTCTTATCCTGTGTCTGTCTTCTAAAGAGTTTGTTGTAGTTTTTTGCTGTGACACATCAGAGCTGGCGATGAATGAGTTGAGCATCATACCCCGTTCTTTTGAGGGAGTTTTCCAAAACCCTCCACTGTCTGTCATGTTCCCCCTCATCTGAGAAGATCCTGTGTATACACAGAGCACGTGTGTAGGGATGGCTTCTTTGATATGTTTCGGGTGGAAGCTTGAGAAATGAAGCATCGTGAAGTTATCTGTGGGCTTGCAGTAGAGTGAGGTACTGAGGCATCCGTCCTTGATGAGAAGTGTGTGTCCAAGAATGACACTGATTCCAAAGAGTAGTCCATGGTAAGTCTGATGTTGGAATGAAACTTGTAGATATCACTATGTAGTTATTTCAGTGATTCCTTACCATGAGTCTAAAGGAAGAAAATGTTGTCAGTGTACCTAGTGTATAGCATTGGTCCAAGGACCTGCACAGCAAACAAGTCTTAGTCGAACTTCTGCATGAAAATCTTGGCATATTGGGATGCAGATTAGTCCCCTTTGCTGTTCTGTACGTCTGGATGAAGGACTGGTTGTCACAGGTGAAGACTTTGTTGTCAAGATTGAAGCGGGTGAGTTGTAGGATGGTGCCTGGAAATTGGCAGTTGTTGGTATTGAGTACTAAGGCTATTGCAGCAATGCTGTCATCATCGGGGATGCTGGTGTAGAGCGCTGAAGTGTCCATTGTGACAAGGAATGTTTCCTGGTTCAACTGGTCAGTGGGAGCTGAGTTTCTCTAAGAAGTCTGAGGTGTTACAACAGCTGGGTGTTCCTTGTACAGTGGGTTTCAAGATGTCCTTGACAAAGCCAGAGAGGTTCTCTTGGGGCAGCACGGTGGCTCAGTGGTTAGCACTGCAGCCTCACAGCACCAGGGAACCGGGTTCGATTCCAGCCTTGGGTAACTGTCTGTGTGGAGTTTGCACATTCTCCCCGAGTCTGCATGGGTTTTCTCCGGGTGCTCCGGTTTCCTCCCATAGTTCAAAGATGCGAAGGCTAGGTGGATTGGCCGTGCTGAACTGCCCATAGTGTAAGGGGATGGGTCTGGGTGGGATGCGCCAAGGGGCGGTGTGGACCTGTTGGGCTGAAGGGCCTGTTTGCACACTGTAGGGAATCTAATCTAATCTTAACACAGGGTCCTATTGCCTAATATAATGGAATGTCCAGGTGTGTGGCTTTGTGTATCTTCGGAAAGTGGTAAAAGTCTCCTATGCGATAAGTGTGCGGGATGAGAGTGTATAGGATACTCTGAGGAACTGGATCAAAAATCATGATCAATGTGTTGAGCTGACCGATGTGTTCTTTGGTTGGATTGGCAGATAGTTGTCTGTGGTGTTCCTGGTTGTTCAGTTGTCGGTATACTTCTTTGAAGTCCGTTCTATTTTGTATGACGATGGCTCCTCTTTTGTCTGCTGGTTTGATGACAATGTTGCAATTGGCCTTGAGAGCATGGATGGCGTTGTGTTGTGCTTGGGTGACATTCTGCACTACCTTGTGAGTGCAGCTGATGAATCTGCTGTTAATGCACCTCCTGACAGCTCGAGCATCCATGTCGAACCTAGGGCAGCAGCCTTCTGAGGGGTCCAATTTGACTCCTGTTTTGTGGGTTGCTGCATCACAGATCACTCTGTCAACTATTTTGTTGGTTGTGTTGTTGGGCTTGCTGTTGACACCTTGGGGTTTGTGGAAGAATTCCTAGAGCCTCATTCACCTGATGAATTCCTCTGGGTCTGCTGCGAGACCAATGGGGTCCAATTGGTAGTGGTGCAGAAATTGACCCCTCGGCTGAGAACTTCAGTTTCGTCTGATTGAAGGGTGTGGCCCAAGTTTAAATAAGTTGACGATCAATTTCCCTGTGGTGGTCCTGCTTTCAGCTGTGGTACTGGGGAGGCTCGGTTACTGCGGGTGGTGATGCCAGTGGTCTCTAGTTTCACGTTCTTGGCTTGCATATAGGTGGTGCAGTTCTGTTGCCTTGTCTGCTTGGCAGTGTGTCGGGACTGTTCTGCTGTACCTTGAGCGCAAGCTGAGAATATGGACTGTATCTTGATGTCAAGGTTGTGGTGCCTGCTGTAGAGTTGGTGTACAAGATGATTGAAGAGTAGGCGAGAGGTGTGAGGGCAGAGTCCCTCAACGTAATCTGAGTTGTAGGTCCACTTGAGTGGGTTTGTGATCTGTAGTCCTTGTAGGATCATTTCTGCAGAAATGTGATGTCTCTGTCAAATGCTATGGAGCCATACTCCACTTTGAACCAACAGTTTGTGGTGCTGATGTAGGAGTGGGATGGACAAAATCAAAAATCACATCAGGTGAGAGTCCGAGATAATGGGAACTGCAGATGCTGGAGATTCCAAGATAATAAAATGTGAGGCTGGATGAACACAGCAGGCCAAGCAGCATCTCAGGAGCACAAAAGCTGACGTTTCGGGCCTAGACCCTTCATCAGAGAGGGGGATGGGGGGAGGGAACTGGAATAAATAGGGAGAGAGGGGGAGGCGGACCGAAGATGGAGAGTAAAGAAGATAGGTGGAGAGGGTGTAGGTGGGGAGGTAGGGAGGGGATAGGTCAGTCCAGGGAAGACGGACAGGTCAAGGAGGTGGGATGAGGTTAGTAGGTAGCTGGGGGTGCGGCTTGGGGTGGGAGGAAGGGATGGGTGAGAGGAAGAACCGGTTAGGGAGGCAGAGACAGGTTGGACTGGTTTTGGGATGCAGTGGGTGGGGGGGAAGAGCTGGGCTGGTTGTGTGGTGCAGTGGGGGGAGGGGATGAACTGGGCTGGTTGAGGGATGCAGTGGGGGAAGGGGAGATTTTGAAACTGGTGAAGTCCACATTGATACCATATGGCTGCAGGGTTCCCAGGCGGAATATGAGTTGCTGTTCCTGCAACCTTCGGGTGGCATCATGGTGGCAGTGCAGGAGGCCCATGATGGACATGTCATCAAGAGAATGGGAGGGGGAGTGGAAATGGTTTGCGACTGGGAGGTGCAGTTGTTTGTTGCGAACTGAGCGGAGGTGTTCTGCAAAGCGGTCCCCAAGCCTCCGCTTGGTTTCCCCAATGTAGAGAAAGCCGCACCGGGTACAGTGGATGCAGTATACCACATTGGCAGATGTGCAGGTGAACCTCTGCTTAATGTGGAATGTCATCTTGGGGCCTGGGATGGGGGTGAGGGAGGAGGTGTGGGGACAAGTGTAGCATTTCCTGCGGTTGCAGGGTGAGAGTCCAACAGGTTTATTTGGAATCACACAAGCTTTTGGAGTGCATACCTGTTCATCAGGCGCAGTGAGATAGGAG